>NW_024070185.1:74697872-74761016 GCF_014754425.2 Oryx dammah | reverse complement strand
CCTCTGCTTTGCACACCTCATCTCTCTCACAAGGTGACACTTCTGCATTCTCACCTTCTGACCTACCACAGAGGAGCCAAAAGCTGCAGTAAGGACAGGAAGTGCTGCAGCTTCCTCGTGATACGGTGTGGGGGTCTGTGGGGTGCCCCTGCCTCACTGATTCCTAAGGAAATCCAGGATGGCTCAACATACATCAGACCAGGAGGTGGAGGCAGGACTCTTCCTCTGTGAGGACCCAGCATGTAGCACAATGTGTCCTGCGAGCAGGAGGCAGAAAAGCCAGGATGGGAAGAAGCATGAGTGTCCCTCTGCATGGTGATACTGTGCCCCCAAGGTGAGGAGGCACAAGGCCCAGGCCTGCTGAGCCACACCCGCCATTGTTTCCCTAAAGCATCCCCAAAGATCAGAGGAGGTCCTGTGGCAGGCATATCCTCCCAGCCTGCTGGGAGTTGAAAAGAGAGCCACAGAGGAGAGGAGATGGAGGTCAAGTGGAAGCTGAGGTTAGTGTGCAAACATCCTGGCTTAGGTGAAATGGGCCCCCCGTGGTCAACCACAGGCTACCAGCCCTAGAAAAGCATGAATTCATAGTGCTGACCAAGTCCTACAAGAAAGGGCTGGGGGCAGAGAGATGAGCTGGAACCAAGACCTTCAGGATTCTCAATTTCTCAGCAAAACCAAGAGCTGAGAGAAGATAGGCTGAGAGCCTAGGATTCATGCAGGATGGTATAGTGGGATGAAGACTCGCTCATCCTATCCGATAACCCTAGCACAAGCCCCACCATCGAGCTCCCCCTTGGCTCAAGAGCTAAAATCAGAATGAAAACCCTCACAGCAGAGGACAAACTCCAGAACTGCTGGCAGATGCTAGGAATACAGTGGTGCTTGCTTGGGAACTTTGGAGTTTGCCTCTGCGTTCTGAGGTACCACCCTGTCCTGACATGGAGCCCTTAGCCTGGTCTCTGCAGAGAGTCTTTCAGAATTCTAGAGAAAGGATAACAGCTGATCTTTCAATAGAACTCTTCAGGCCAGAGGGAATGGCCGGACATACTTAAAGTGATGAAAGAGAAAAACCTACAGCACAGTTTAGGTACCCAGCAAGGATCTCATTCAAATATGAAGGCAAAATCAAAAGCTTTACAGACAAGCAAAAGCTGAGAGAATTCAGCACCACCAAACCAGCTCTCCAACAAATGCTAAAGGATCTTCTCTAGACAGGAAATAGAGAAAGGGTGTATAAAATCGAACCCAAAATAACAGAGTAAATGGCAATGGGATCATTCAGTTCAGTTCAGTTCAGTCTCTCAGTCGTGTCCGACTCTTTGCGAACCCATGAATCTCAGCACGCCAGACATCCCTGTCCATCACCAACTCCCAGAGTTCACTCAGACTCACGTCCATCGAGTCAGTAATGCCATCCAGCCATCTCATCCTCTGTCGTCCTCTTCTCCTCCTGCCCCCAATCCCTCCCAGCATCACAGTCTTTTACAATGAGTTAACTCTTCGCATGAGGTGGCCAAAGTACTGAAGTTTCAGCTTCAGCGTCATTCCCTCCAAAGAAATCCCAGGGCTGATCTCCTTCAGAATGGACTGGTTGGATCTCCTTGCAGTCCAAGGGACTCTCAGGAGTCTTCTCCAACACCACACTTCAAAAGCATCAATTCTTCGGTGCTCAGCTTTCTTCACAGTCCAACTCTCACATCCATACATGACCACTGGAAAAACCATAGCCTTGACTAGATGGACCTTTGTTAGCAAAGTAATGTCTCTGCTTTTCAATATGCTACGTAGATTGGTCATAACTTTTCTTCCAAGGAGTAAGCATCCTTTAATTTCATGTCTGCAGTTACCATCTGCAGTGATTTTGGAGCCCAAAGAAATAAAGTCTGACACTGTTTCCCCATCTATTTCCCATGAAGTGATGGGACCGGATGCCATGATATTAGTTTTCTGAATGTTGAGCTTTAAGCCAACTTTTCCACTCTCCACTTTCACTTTCGTCAAGAGGCTTTTTAGCTCCTCTTCACTTTCTGCCATAAGGGCGGTGTCATCTGCATATCTGAGGTTATTGAGATTTCTCCTGGCAATCTTGATTCCAGCTTGTGCTTCTTCCAGCCCAGCATTTCTCATGATGTACTCTGCAGATAAGTTAAATAAGCAGGGTGACAATATACAGTCTTGACGTACTCCTTTTCCTATTTGGAACCAGTCTGTTGTTCCACGTCCAGTTCTAACTGTTGCTTCCTGAACTGCATATAGGATTCTAAAGAGGCAGGTCAGGTGGTCTGGTATTCCCATCTCTTTCAGAATTTTCCACAGTTTATTGTGATCCACACAGTCAAAGGTTTTGGCATAGTCAATAAAGCAGAAATAGATGTTTTTCTGGAACTCTCTTGCTTTTTCCATGATCCAGCGGACGTTGGCAATTTGATCTCTGGTTCCTCTGCCTTTTCTAAAACCAGCTTGAACATCTGGAAGTTCATGGGTCATGTATTGCTGAAGCCTGGCTTGGAGAATTTTGAGCATTACTTTCCTAGCGTGTGTTTTGAGTGCAATTGTGTGGTAGTTTGAGCATTCTTTAGCATTGCCTTTCTTTGGGATTGGAATGAAAACAGTCCTGTGGCCACTGCTGAGTTTTCCAAATTTGCTGGCATACTGAGTGCAGCACTTTCACAGCATCATCTTTCAGGATTTGAAACAGCTAAACTGGAATTCCATCACCTCCACTAGCTTTGTGCGTAGTGATGCTTTCTAAGGCCCACTTGACTTCACATTCCAGGATGTCTGGCTCTAGATGAGTGATCACACCATTGTGATTATCTGGGTCGTGAAGATCTTTTTTGTACAGTTCTTCTGTGTATTCTTGCCACCTCTTCTTAATATCTTCTGCTTCTGTTAGGTCCATACCATTTCTGTCCTTTATCAAGCCCATCTTTGCATGAAATGTTCCCTTGTTATCTATAATTTTCTTGAAGAGATCTCTAGACTTTCCCATTCTGTTCTTTTCCTCTATTTCTTTGCATTGATCCCTGAGGAAGGCTTTCTTATCTCTTCTTGCTATTCTTTGGAACTCTGCATTCAGATGCTTATATCTTTCCTTTTCTCTTTTGCTTTTCACTTCTCTTCTCTTCACAGCTATTTGTAAGGCCTCCTCAGACAGCCATTTTGCTTTTACGTATTTCTTTTCCATGGGGATGGTCTTGATCCCTGTCTCCTGTACAATGTGAACCTCCGTCCATAGTTCATCAGGCACTCTATCTATCAGATCTAGGCCCTTAAATCTATTTCTCACTTCCACTGTATAATCATAAGGAATTTGATTTAGGTCATACCTGAATGGTCTAGTGGTTTTCCCTACTTTCGTCAATTTGAGTCTGAATTTGGCAATAAGGAGTTCATGATCTGAGCCACAGTCAGCTCCTGGTCTTGTTTTTGTTGACTGTATAGAGCTTCTCCATCTTTGGCTACAAAGAATATAATCAATCTGATTTCAGTGTTGACCATCTGGTGATGTCCATGTGTAGAGTCTTCTCTTGTGTTGTTGGAAGAGGGTGTTTGCTATTACCAGTGTGTTTTCTTGGCAAAACTCTATTAGTCTTTGCCCTGCTTCATTCCGTATTCCAAGACCAAATTTGCCTGTTACTCCAGGTGTTTCTTGACTTCCTACTTTTGCATTCCAGTCCCCTATAATGAAAAGGACATCTTTTTGGGGTGTTAGTTCTAAAAGGTCTTGTAGGTCTTCATAGAACCATTCAACTTTAGCTTCTTCAGCATTACTGGTTGGGGCATAGACTTGGATTACTGTGATATTGAATGGTTTGCCTTGGAAACGAACAGAGATCATTCTGTCATTTTTGAGATTGCATCCAAGTACTGCATTTCAGACTCTTTTGTTGACCATGATGGCTACTTCATTTCTTCTAAGGGATTCCTGCCTGCAGTAGTAGATATAATGGTCATCTGAGTTAAATTCACCCATACCAGTCCATTTTACTTCACTGATTCCTAGAATGTCGATGTTAACTCTTGCCATCTCCTGTTTGACCACTTCCAATTTGCCTTGATTCATGGACCTGACATTCCAGATTTCTATGCAATATTGCTCTTTACAGCATTGGACCTTGCTTCTATCACCAGCCACATCACACCTGGGTATTGTTTTTGCTTTGGCTCCATCCCTTCATTCTTTCTGGAGTTATTTCTCCACTGATCTCCAGTAGCATATTGGCCACCTACTGACCTGGGGAGTTCCTCTATCAGTACCTTTCATTTTGCCTTTTCATACTGTTCATGGGGTTCTCAAGGCAAGAATACTGAACTGGTTTGCCAGTCCCTTCTCCAGTGGACCGCATTCTGTCAGACCTCTCCACCATGCCTGCCTGTCTTGGGTGGCCCCACAGGGCATGGCTTAGTTTCACTGAGTTAAACAAGGCTGTAGTCCTAGTGTGATTAGATTGACTAGTTTTCTGTGATTATGGTTTCAGTGTGTCTGCCCTCTGATGCCCTCTTGCAACACCTACCATCTTACTTGGGTTTCTCTTACCTTGGACGTAGGGTATCTCTTCATGGCTGCTCCAGCAAAGCACAGCCGCTGCTCCTTACCTTGGACGAGGGGTATCATACTTATCAATAATTACCTTAAATGTAAATGGGTTGAATGCCCCAACCAAAAGACAAAAGACTGGCTGAATGGATAAAAAAAACAGACCCCTATATATGTTGTCTACAAGAGACCCACCCAAGGGACACATACAGACTGAAAGTAAAGGGCTGGAAAAAGATATTCCACACAAATAGAGACCAAAAGCAAGCAGGAGTAGCAATACTCATATCAGATAAAATATACTTTAAAATAAAGGCTGTGAAAAGAGACAAAGAAGGATACCTCATAATGATCAAATGATGAATCCAAGAAGAAGATATAACAATTATAAATATATATGCACCCAACATAGGAGCATCATAATATGTAAGGCAAATGCTAACAAGTATGAAAGGGAAATTAACAATAACACAATAATAGTGAGAGACTTTAATACCCCACTCACACCTATGGATAGATCAACTAAACAGAAAATTAACAAGGAACACAAACTTTAAATGATACAATAGACCAGTTAGACTTAACTGATACCTATAGGACATTTCACCCCAAAACAATGAATTTCACCTTTTTCTCAAGTGCACATGGAACCTTCTCCAGGACAGATCACATCCTGGGCCATAAATCTAGCCTTGGTAAATTCAAAAAAATTGAAATCATTCTAAGCATCTTTTCTGACCACAATGCAGTAAGATTACAATTACAGGAGAAAAACTACTAAAAATTCCAACATATGGAAGCTGAACAACACGCTGCTGAATAACCAACAAATCACAGAAGAAATCAAAAAAGAAATCAAAATATGCACAGAAACGAATGAAAATAAAAACACAACAACCCAAAACCTATGGGACACGTAAAAGCAGTGCTAAGGGGAAAGTTCATAGCAATATAGGCTTACCTCAAGAAACAAGAAAAAAGTCAACTAAATAACCTAACTCTACACCTAAAGCAACTAGAAAAGGAAGAAATGAAGAACCCCAAGGTTAGTAGAAGGAAAGAAATCTTAAAAATTAGGGCAGAAATAAATGCAAAAGAAACAAAAGAGAAGATAGCAAAAATCAACAAAGCCAAAAGCTGGTTCTTTGAGAAGATAAATAAAATAGGCAAACCATTAGCCAGACTCATCAAGAAACAAAGGGAGAAGAATCAAATCAACAAAATTAGAAATGAAAATGGAGAGATCACAACAGGCAACACAGAAATACAAAGGATCATAAGAGACTACTTATGATCATAAGAGACTACATACAGACTATCAGCAACTATATGCCAATAAAATGGACAACGCAGAAGAAATGGACAAATTCTTAGAAAAGTACAACCTCCCAAAACTGAACCAGGAAGAAATAGAAAATCTTAACAGACCCATCACAAGCACGGAAATTGAAACTGTAATCAGAAATCTTCCAGCAAACAAAAGTCCAGGACCAGATGGCTTCACAGCTGAATTCTACAAAAAATTTAGAGAAGAGCTAACACCTTTCCTACTCAAACTCTTCCAGAAAATTGCAGAGGAAGGTAAACTTCCAAACTCATTCTATGAGGCCACCATAACCCTAATACCAAAATCAGACAAAGATGCCACACACACAAAAAGAAAACTACAGGCCAATATCACTGATGAACATAGATGCAAAAACCCTTAACAAAATTCTAGCAAACAGAATCCAACAACACATTAAAAAGATCATACATCATGACCAAGTGGACTTTATCCCAGGGATGCAAGGATTCTTCAATATCTGCAAATCAATCAATGTAATATACCACATTAACAAATTAAAAGATAAAAACCATATGATTATCTCAATAGATGCAGAGAAAGCCTTTGACAAAATTCAACATCCATTTATGATAAAAACCCTCCAGAAAGCAGGCATAGAAGGAACATACCTCAACATAATAAACGCTATATATGACAAACCCATAGCAAACATTATCCTCAATGGTGAAAAATTGAAAGCATTTCCCTAAAATCAGGAACAAGACAGGGGTGCCCATTCTCACCGCTACTATTCAACATAGTTTTGGAAGTTTTTGCCACAGCAATCAGAGCAGAAAAAGAAATAAAAGGAATCCAGACTGGAAAAGAAGAAGTAAAATTCTCACTGTTTGCAGATGACATGATCCTCTACATAGAAACCCCTAAAGACTCCACCAGAAAATTACTAGGGCTAATCAATGAATATAGTGAAGTTTCAGAATATAAAATTTACAGAAATCCCTTGCATTCCTATACACTAACAATGAGAAAACAGAGAAATTAAGGAATCAAACCCATTCACCATTGCAACGAAAGAATAAAATACTTAGGAATATATCTACCTAAAGAAACAAAAGACCTATATATAGAAAACTATAAAACACTGATGATAGAAATCAAAAAGGACACAAATAGATGGAAAAATATACCACTTTCATGGACTGGAAGAATCAATATAGTGAAAATGAGTATACTACCCAAAGCAATCTATAGATCCAATGCAATCCCTATCAAGCTACCAACGGTATTTTTCACAGAACTAGAACAAATAATTTCACAGTTTGTATGGAAATACAAAAAAACTCAAATAGCCAAAGCAATCTTGAGAAAAAAGAATGGAACTGGAGGAATCAACCTGCCTGACTTCAGGCTCTACTACAGAGCTACAGTCATCAAGACAGTATGGTACTGGCACAAAGACAGAAATATAGATCAACGGAACAAAATAGAAAGCCCAGAGATAAATCCACACACCTATGGACACCTTATGGAGAAGGCAATAGCACCCCACTCCAGTACTCTTGCCTGGAAAATCCCATGGGCAGAGGAGCCTGGTAGGCTGCAATCCATGGGGTCGCTAAGAGTCGGACATGACTGAGCGACTTCACTTTCACTTTTCTCTTTCATGCATTGGAGAAGGAAATGGCAACCCACTCCAGTGTTCTTGCCTGGAGAATCCCAGGGACCAGGGAGCCTGGTGGGCTGCCGTCTGTGGTGTTGCACAGAGTCGGACACGACTGAAGTGACTTAGCAGCATGGACACCTTATACAAAGGAGGCAAAAATATAAATGGAGAAAAGACAATCTCTTTAACAAGTGGTGCTGGGAAAACTGGTCAATCACTTGTAAAAGAATGAAACTAAAACACTTTCTAACACCATACACCCAAATAAACTCAAAATGGATTAAAGATCTAAATGTAAGACCAGAAACTATAAAACTCCTAGAGGAAAACATAGGCAAAACGCTGACATAAATCACAGCAGGATCCTCTATAACCCACCTCCCAGAGTATTGGAAATAAAAGCAAAAATAAATAAATGGGACCTAATTAAACTTAAAAGCTTTTGCATAATAAAGAAAAATGTAAGCAAGGTGAAAAGACAGCCTTCAGAATGGGAGAAAATAATAGCAAACAAAGCAACTGACCAAGAATTAATCTCAAGAATATACAAGCAACTCCTGCAGCTCAATTCCAGAAAAATAAATGACCCAATCGAAAAATGGGCCAAAGAACTAAACAGACATTTCACCAAAGAAGACATACAGATGGCTAACAAACACATGAAAAGATGCTCAACATCACTCATTATCAGAGAAATACAAATCAAAACTACAATGAGGTACCATTTCACGCCAGTCAGAATGGCTGCTATCCAAAAGTCTACAAGCAATAAACACTGGAGAGGGTGTGAATAAAAGGGAACCCTCTTACACTGTTGGTGGGAATGCAAACTAGTACAGCCACTATGGAGAACAGTGTAGAGATTCCTTAAAAAACTGGAAATAGAACTGCTATATGACCCAGCAATCCCACTGCTGGACATACACACCGAGGAAACCAGAATTGAAAGAGACACGTGTACCCCAATGTTCATTGCAGCACTGTTTATAATAGCCAAGACATGGAAGCAACCTAGATGTCCATCAGCAGATGAATTGATAAGAAAGCTGTGGTACATATACACTGCTACTGCTAAGTCACTTCAGTCGTGTCTGACTCTGTGCGACCCCATAGACGGCAGCCCACCAGGGTCCCCCATCCCTGGGATTCTCCAGGCAAGAATACTGGAGTGGGTTGCCATTTCCTTCTCCAAGTATAGTACATATACACAATGGAATATTATTCAGCCATTGAAAAGAATACATTTGAATCAGTTCTAATGAGGCGGATGAAACTGGAGCCTATTAAACAGTGAAGTAAGCCAGAAAGAAAAACCAATACAGTATACTAACACATATATATGGAATTTAGAAAGATGGTAATGATAACCCTATATAGAAGACAGCAAAAGAGACACAGATGTGTAGAACAGTCTTTTGAACTCTGTGGGAGAGGGCGAGGGTGGGATGCTTTGGGAGAATGGCATTGAAATATGTATATTATCATATGTGAAACAAATCACCAGTCCAGGTTCAATGCATGAGACAGGGTGCTTGGGGCTGGTGCACTGGGATGACCCAGAGGGATGGGATGGGGAGGGAGGTGAGAGGGGGTTTCAGGATGGGGAACACATGTACACCTGTGGCGGATTCACATCAATGTATGGCAAAACCATTACAATATTGTAAAGTAATTAGCCTCCAATTAAAATAAATAAATTTATATTTTAAAAAAAAAGAATTCTAGAGAGAGGATTTCAGGCAACTAACTTCCTGCAGTAGGGGGATGGCTTCTCCACAGAATCACTTCTCCTGTAAAACACTCTCAGCAAACAGGGACCGTGGCTGCTTCGTTTCTGTACCACGTCAGCAAACACAGGGTGGGCACAGGAATAAACACCACTGGAGATGCTGCTTCCTGTGCCATGCGACAGGAGCTGAGTCTCTGCTCTTCCCCAGTCAGCCAAGCCTGTTGCTCCACCTGCTGCAGGGCAGAGGCCTGACCTGTCGGAGAAAGAAGCACAGAGTCCACTGCAGGGAGAGGAAAGAAGGGAGGACAGCCCCGAGTGCAGGCGGGGACATGAGGAGTGAGAACAGTGCAGGCACGCAAGGTGCCGGGGGAGGCAGAGGACCCGTGCCTAACGGGGCTTGCAGAGGACTGTCCCTTCCCAGGCACAGACACAGTGAGGCCAGGACCCTGCGTACTTGCTCTGATGGGAGCACGGGAGGAGAGAGGGGGCCTGAGAAGGGGCCAGAAGGCGACCTCTGTTTCCAGAAGGAGGGATGCCTGCTGCCAACTGCCCCCCTTTCCTGCCCTGTCCCCCTCCTCCACTGGAACGTCTCTGGGTCCACAACCAGGCAGAGAGCATATTGGGGGCTTTCCAGAGTGTATCATTCCCAAGGTCAAGCCCCACACAGAGGCCCTAGGGGCAGGGCCCCGGGGAGGCAGCCGGACACATGGGAATCCAGACAGCGGGAAGGGAAAGGAAACCATCTCTTGCGGTAAACAGCGCTGGCAGCTGGGGTGCATCAGAGGAGAGGGGCAGGGAAAGTGAGAGGCCAGAGCACAGCCTCACTGCAGTCAAAGACACACGGTTACAGACACAAGATGACATAATTTCAGTGATGCCACTCAGAAACTAACTCGGAGTAGCCGTTCAGAAAACACACCTCCAGAGACTCAGAAACACCCAGCGTCAGATGTGCTCCACAGACCCTGGCGCCACACACATGGAACAGACACAGCCCCCATCCTGCAGGCCACAGACACAGATGCATTCCAAATCCAGCCTGTAAAGTCTTTCTCCTCCATAAATCCTCTTAGGCTACCTCAGCCCAGGCCTGTTCATCCACCTCTAAACTCCCATTTGGAATTACAGTACCATTGCCTGTCCTTTAATAAGGACAGTCTTGGATCCACGTGCATACCTCTGCTCTCAACAACTTGGCTGTGTGCTTTGAAGAAATGTCACAGCCAGCAAGTGAGTCCCTATCCTCTTCAGCAGCCCCATCCTTCACTTACACCCTCATTCCCACCCCCAGGAGTGTCCCCAGTTTGCCGCAGGGCCCTGATTCTAAGTCAGTCTCTCTGATGCAGCAGAAAAAGAATCTAAAGGAAGAGTCAACCAAACAGACCTACTCCATTAAGGTGATATTAGTAGGTTTTTACCAAAAAAATCTTTACATTACCTTATGCTTACCACTCTTTACTTGCAATCTGTAACGACTACGTCAGTGCTATTCCATGCATAATCCAAACGCTAACCCTGACCCTAGGCAGCCACACATGGGGTAATGTCTGCAACTACACTGAGCACACAGACATCACACACTGATGAAGGAAAAGGTCATCTGCAGTCCAGGGACCCCATAGTTCTCTCAGTAACATCTGCACAGTCATCAGGGCACCCAATCCCTGGTGGCCTCAGTACTCAGCTGGGAGCTCAGGAGCACCAGGGCACCCAGGTCCTTTGACCCTTGTTAGATGTATGAGCCCTCAGGGGCCCAGCTCACCCCAAGCCCTGTTCCAGGACTAGCTTGGCTTCTGGGCTAAAATTCCTGCCATACCCCTTGCGGCTCCTGTCTGCCAAGCTGGGAGCATCTGTTGTCCTGGAACCCCCATCAGGCAAAAACAAATGGGCCTGAGGCTGAAGGGGCTGTGGCCTCTTCCCAGTGTGGGGGTTTCCAGACTCTGGTGAACCCACACCTAGAACCACGACCCCAGAGCCTGGCCCGTGTGCCCATCCTAAAGAGGTGGCCGCCGACACCGGGGGAGTAGGGGTGGACGGCACATCTCCTCCCTCTCCTCCAGGGTCTCAGTCTGGTGACAGAGTGTGTTCACTCTGTGCTCATCAGCAAGTAAAGCTAAAGGGAGTCACATGCACCTCCCTCACCCTCACCCTCAGCACAGGACCTCTGGTGTAACACACCTCTGTACCTCAGCCACCGCAGAGACTGTCCAATACCACCTAGGCTCCATCGAGAGCTCATCAAGCCCAAATCTTCACCCAACAGACTGGAACACTTCAGTGGTTACTCACATCTCATATGTGCAGCTATCCAAGTCTCTGTGTCACCTTCCTTAAGGTCTACACCCAGGCTGGCTGGAGGACCAAGAGAGAGGTTGGTTCAGGACTGCAAGCTCCAAGAAATGCACATGAGATGCTCGAGAAATTAACAAAATCAGCTTACCATCTAGATAAACATGATTGTCAAGTACCACACAAAGAGTGAGATTTTACTCTGTAAGTTAACTAGCTATCATGTTACTGTTTCATGAATGCTGGCAGAAGACACAAGACTCCTGGATCTGATGTAAAGGATTTTACTACTCATATCACAGCCATAGCAAGGGCTTTAGCACAGGTTTTTGCATCAGTTTCCCATGCCTACCAAGTACCAAGGGGTTGACACAAGATATACGGTAGATGCCTGCACATACAGTGGGCTGTGTTACAGGAGGAATATCTGTAAGGCAGTAAGGCAAATGTGTGTGGCAATGAAGTTTGGTGATTCACTGCTTTTATAGTAAGAAGAAGCAGGCCTGATCTTTGTCCAGGGGAGATGTTGCTTTATCTGTCAAGGTTGCTTGTTGCAATGGTCTGGGAAACAGGGTTTTGCAGTCTTGGCATACCTAGTAAGAACACTCAGGAATCCTAAAGGCCCAAGGTGGTTTGCCTCTCAACAGTGATTAGCAATGGGTAAAAATAAATGACTGGTGAAGAAAAAAAAAAAAAAAACAACCAGCTTTCTCTATACCAGAAGTCCCAGGGGAGACACTCCAGTTAAAAAGGAAATCAATTAACAAAGCCTCAACAAAGTATGCTTATTCATTACTTCTTTCACTGACAGGTGCAACTGGGGTTTTCTTGGTCCTTATCAAGGAAGAGAGAAGATACTATCATAGGGACAATGTGAATACTGAAAAAACTGGTAACTTGAGAATGGTTTGGAAAAAACTTCAAGGGGCAGGGGAAGGCGGTGGCAAATAACAGTGGAACCTGAAAGCTGAATAGGTCCATTTGGCAGAATGAAATGGAAAGAATGAGAGCCAATGACAACCTAAACCTTTCCGTGTTAGAAGCAAAAGTCTCTGAAGTGGCTTCTCCTCATGATTCCCACCTGGTGTTTATGCTTTGTGTAATCTCACCCTCCTGAGTATGGGTGGACATGTGATTTGATTCTAATCCACAGAACACAGCAAAGAGGATGGGATGCCACTGCATGATTATATTACATAAGACAGTCTTCTAGTATACTCACTCTACAGACTACCTCCTGCCTTGATGAAGTGGCCATGCTGGGAAAGCCCATGTGGCAAAGAACTGCAGGTGGCCTCTAGGAACTGTGTGTGGCCTTTAGTTGTTGTTGAGAGTGGTCTTCAGTTGAGAGCAAGCAAGAAGCTATGCTCTCAGTACCACAACTGCAAAGAAATGAATTCTGCTAACAAGCTGAGTGAGCCTGGAAGATTCTTCCCCAGTCAAGCCTCCAGATGAGAACACAGCCCAGACAACACTACATTGACTGCAGCCTTGTAAGACCCTAAGCAGGGGACCAAGCTGGTCTCTTGACCCACAGAAATTGTTGTTGTTGAGTCACTAAATTATGTCCAACTCTTTGCAATCCCATGGACTGCAGCATGTCAGGCTCCTCTGTCCTCTACTACCTCCTGGAGTTGGCTCAGATTCATATCCATTGAGTCAGTGATGATATCTAACCATCTTATCCTCTGAGGCCACAGAGACTATGAGACAATAAATTGTAGGCTGTTTTAAACTACATCTGCAGTCATTTGTTACCCAGGAATAGAAAATACACTGCTGTAACCATGAAAGTAAGAGAAGCATCTGTAAGGCAGTAAGGCATATGTCTGCAGTATGGAATTTGTGCATAAGCAAGACACACCCTAATTCCACAGTATGAGCCAGGGAAGAAATAGAGGAGAAGGCATCTGGGGAACTCCTCTCCCTCAGCTTATTCTATAAAGACATGTAGCTAGGGAGAGCCTGCAGCCCTCCTGATAGGGCTGGAAACGTCTCATCCTGCATATTAAATGTAAGTTATCCTTTTGTGCCTTCATTTTAATTCTTGATATGGTACTGGCAGACATTACTAAAAGGCTCAAAAATATAATTAACAGTGATCTTCAGAACATGTGGAAGGGTATTCCCCAGGGCTTCCCAGATGGTGCTTCTGGTAAAGAACCTGCCTGCCAATGCAGGAGATATAATAGAGTTGGGTTCAATCCTAGGTTGGGAGATCCCCTGGAGGAGGGCATGGCAACCCACTCCAATATTCTTGCCTGGAGAATCCCACGGACAGAGAAGCCTGGCAGGCTACAGCCCATAGGGTTGCACAGAGTTGGACATGAATGAAGTGACTCAGCACACCTGCACAGGGGTATTCCCCAAGAAATGAAAACACAAAAGAAACTTTTGAAAAGTAGGGAAGCAACCCAAAACAAAGGGTTTTACAGAGAGAAAAAGGAGCCCCAGATTTTTCAGTTCAGGAAGGAGGAACAATTGAGATAGTTCCCACAGCTTTACATAGAGTAGGTATTCAATAAATTTTTCTTGAAGAAATGTTGAAAAGATGAGTAAGGAAAACTAAAATTTTTTTTTTAATATCAATGTCAGACCCTCTCTCTAGTTCAATGTGGGCTAAAGGGGGATGAGAAGACCAATTCTTCAGAACTCATTTCTAGAAACTATGCAATCACAAGTTCATCATATCCATTGTGTTTCCTCAGAGGTGAAGGCTAAATGGTGAGCCAAGGTTAGCAGGGATGATGTTAGGTAACCAATACAACAGATATGATTTCTTTGCTCATGGGAGAAAGCTACCAAATTTTGGAATCTAGTCAGTTTCCATAACCCATCACATTTCTTTTGGATATTTACCCTAGAGTAGAATTGCTAGGTCATATGGAAGTTCTTTTTAATATTTTGAAGAACCATGAAACATTTTCCATAGCAGCTTCACCATTTCACACTTCCACCAGCAATGCAGCAGGATTTGAATTTTTCCATATCCTTGAAGATATGTTATATTCCTTTTTTCTCTCAAGAACAGCCTTCTGCGAATGTGAATATCTAATTACAGTTTGACTTTTTAAAATATCTCATTGCATTTCCCTAATGACTAATGATGTTGATCATCTTTTCATGTGCTAGTTGACCATTTGTATATCTTCTGTTTGAAGAAATGTATATTCCTGTCATGTCCTCTCCTCATTCTTGAATTAGGTTGGATTTTTTGCTCTTGTTGAGATGTAAAAGTTCTGTTTTTAACTGGATATTAATCCCTTATCAGCTGTAGATCTGCAAATATTTTCTCCCATTTCACAGTTGTCTTTTCACTTTCACGATAGCATCCTTTGATAAACAAAAATTTTAAATTTTGATAAAGCCCAATTTTTCTATTTTTTCTTTTGTTGTCTGTCCTTTTGATGTCATACTTAAGAAACCATTCCCAAATCCAAGACCATGAAGATTTTCTCCTTCTTTCTCTTAAGAGTTTAATAGTTCTAGATCTTAGACTAACATACATGCTCAAACTACTGCACAATTGCACTCATCTCACATGCTAGTAAAGTAATGCTCAAAATTCTCCAAGCCAGGCTTCAGCAATACGTGAACCGTGAACTCCCTTATGTTCAAGCTGGTTTCAGAAAAGGCAGAGGAACCAGAGATCAAATTGCCAACATCTGCTGGATCATGGAAAAAGCAAGAGAGTTCCAGAAAAACATCTATTTCTGCTTTATTGACTATGCCAAAGCCTTTGACTGTGTGGATCACAAGAAACTGTGGAAAATTCTGAAAGAGATGGGAATACCAGCCCACCTAACCTGCCTCTTGAGAAATCTGTATGCAGGTCAGGAAGCAACAGTTACAACTGGACATGGAACAACAGACTGGTTCCAAATAGGAAAAGGAGTACATCAAGGCTGTATATTGTCACCCTGCTTATTTAATTTACATGCAGAGTACATCATGAGAAACACTGGACTGGAAGAAACACAAGCTGGAATCAGGATTGCCGGGAGAAATGTCAATGACCTCAGATATGCAGATGACACCACCCTTATGGCAGGGAGTGAAGAGGAGCTAAACAGCCTCTTGATGAAAGTGAAAGAGGAGAGCGAAAAAATTGGCTTAAAGCTCAACATTCAGAAAACGAAGATCATGGCATCCGGTCCCATCACTTCATGGGAAGTAGATGGGGAAACAGTGGAAACAGTGTCAGACTTTATTTTGGGGGGTTCCAAAATCACTGCAGATGGTGACTGCAGCCATGAAATTAAAAGACACTTGCTCCTTGGAAGAAAAGTTATGACCAACCTAGATAGTATATTCAAAAGCAGAGACATTACTTTGCCGACTAAGGTCCATCTAGTCAAGGCTATGGTTTTCCCTGTGGTCATGTATGGATGTGAGAGTTGGACTGTGAAGAAGGCTGAGCGCTAAAGAATTGATGCTTTTGAACTGTGGTGTTGGAGAAGACTCTTGAGAGTCCCTTGGACTGCAAGGAGATCCAACCTGTCCATTCTGAAGGAGATCAACCCTGGGATTTCTTTGGAAGGAATGATGCTAAAGCTGAAACTCCAGTACTTTGGCCACCTCATGCAAAGAGTTGACTCATTGGAAAAGACTCATGCTGGGAGAGATTGGGGGCAGGAGGAAAAGAGGATGACAGAGAATGAGATGGCTGGATGGCATCACGTACTCGATGGACGTGAGTCTGGGTGAACTCTGGGAGTTGGTGATGGACAGGGAGGCCTGGCATGCTGCAATTCATGGAGTCGCAAAGAGTTGGACACTACTGAGCGACTGAACTGAACTGAACATTCTCATTTCAGTCTCTCATATTTCTTTCCAAATAAAATCTGAAAAACATATTTCATGATTCTAATCCTTATAACCTTTCTCAAATTGCTTAATCTGTCTCAGTTTAATTATCCCTCAAAGGATAATTTCACAAGGTTATTTTAAGAGTCAGAGGTTTAAACATTGCTAGTGTAGTGCCTAGCACACGGGTGCTCAATAAACCTTCATTTCCTTTCTTTTTTCCTTCAAAGAACTTTCTTTACAGGACCTGCCAGAGTCAGTTATTCTACCTGATTTTACCGTTTTCTTCCTGAGGGTCAAGTCTAGGGTCTCAAACCTCCTTTCTTTGTTTCAGAGGACTCGCTGGTCCTCCCCCACTCCCCTAGCCTTGTTCTCTTATAGAAGTTAATGCCTCCACACTAACATCCGGCTTGGAGCCAACTGAGCTACCACAGAGCATATTCATTCTAATGGGGTTTGGGGGAGGAATGGACAAAAGTGCAGCCCCACAGGGCTCCCTCCTCTCGACCATGTTGGAGGGACACAACCTAGGGCACATTAAACCCTGAAGGAGGTCAAGGCCAGAGATCTTTGGGCATAAGGGAAAACACTCCTGAATCCCTCCCTCCACTTAGATTCCTTCCTGGCAGTTCTGGGGCAGAACTCAGGTCCTCCCGTATACCAGTCCTCTGTGGGGTCCATCCCCACGGTGAAGGCTTCTGAGGCTCCCTTCTGTTCCCGAATCGTCTTCCACTGAAGCCACCAGAGACCACCCTTGCCCTCTCATAGGTCTCGAGCTAGCGTCCTCCCCACAGGGCCTCCCGTGGCAGCAAATGCAGAGAGCGCCCTGGAGTCTCCATTCACACGGGGTCTTCCCC
Organism: Oryx dammah; assembly: GCF_014754425.2. NCBI lineage: Eukaryota > Metazoa > Chordata > Mammalia > Artiodactyla > Bovidae > Oryx > Oryx dammah. The sequence continues at coordinate 74,743,844 of NW_024070185.1, read as the reverse complement.
GTGTGGCAGCTCCACTTCTGGCACGCTCCCAGAGGGTAGAAGCAGGGACACTCCAGGTTCATCCACTCACAAAGGTACCGCTCCGGGGCAGCCGCAATACCACACCTCAGAGTCCGCGGAGGGGAGTCCGCGGAGGGCTGTCCGCGGCCCGCAGACCAGCCCCTCACGGTGCTTGCCGGTTCCGCGCCGCCCCCGCCCCCGCTTACTGGACGGTCAGACTGCGGGACGCTGGCCTGGGGCTGCAGGTCTCCTGCCTGCCGCGGGGGCCAAGTGCCGCGAGCAGGCGGAACAGGCAGAGAAGCACGCTGAGGCGGAGCAGCCGATGGAAGGGGCCTGGGGTGTCCGGGCGGCCCGAGCACACAACCCTCTGGCCGCGCGCCTGCGACGCGTGCGCACGCTCGCAACGACGTGCACGGGCAGGGAGGTGCACGCCCTGCCCTGCCTTCTTAGCCTCGACGCTCGGCCCTCACGCAGCATGAGGGCGAATGAGGCGCCGAGGGACCGCTGGAGGGCGGTGGCTCGGCCCGGGCTTGGTGGCCCGCTCCTATGAGCTGTGGCTTCGGGTCCCTGTGGGCGCTCCCCATCAGCGCCTCAGCAAGGTTAGTACCTGCCTGGAGGAGACAGTCTGAGGGGGGCCTCCTCGGGGGCTGCGGCCGCTCCCAGTTCCACCACCTTCCTGGGGAGGTCGGAAGGGTCTGCCTCTCCTGTCAAAGCCAGGTGCCCACTCGGGCCTCAGGTCATATGGTAGTTCTGTGTTTAGTTTTTTATGCAACCTCCATAGTGTTCTTCACAGTGGCTGTATCCATTTACATTTCCACCAACAGTTTGAGAGGGTTCCCTCTTCTGCAGACCCTCTCCAGCATTTATTGTTTGTAGGTTTTTTGATAATTGCCTTTCTGGCAGTGTGAGGTGATACCTCATTGTTGTTTTCTTTTGCATTTAGATAATAATTAGTGGTGGTGCACATCTTTTCACATATCTCTTGGCCATCTGTATGTTCTGTGTGACTTCTTTGGAGAGATGTCTATTTAGGTCTTCCACCCATTTTTTGATTGGATTGTTTTTTTTTATATTGAGCTCCATGAGCTGTTTATTTTGGAGATTAACCTTTTGTCTGTTGCTTCTTTTTTGACCCACCTCCTAGAATAATGAAAATGAAAGCAAAAATAAACCATTGGGACCCAATTAAACTTAAAGGATTTTTCACAAGAAAGGAAACTATAAATAAGGCAAAAAGACAGCTCCCAGAACGGGAGAAAATATTTGGAATAGTTCTTGATTGGCAACCTGAACATACTCCAGGTTCCCCAGGGGCCACTTTTGTAACCTGGTTTATATTTGAAAAACAGGTTATATTTTCAGATGGCTCACTGCTAAGGCATGGGATATGCATGTCCCCTGAGATGCAGTGTGAAGCATGCTGAGAGAATGTGATGGGTGGATGAGAAAACAAAGGTTTGTTCATGTTGAATCAGAGACCTATTAGAATTCTGATGGCAGGAAGTCTGCAGATAGGTCATTTGAGGAGGATTTTTGGATGAAGTCAGTAAAGGTCAAAGTGAAACAGAAAAGCTATCTCACTCTCAGGACTATAAGTTTATTTTTTGAGGCAAGGTTTGAAATTTTATAGTGGGCAGCCAGATCAAACACAGGAGCTAAAGAATCAGCCTTCTTACCATCTAAGATACTGTTACACAGTCCATTCACATTTAATGTTGTTACCGATATGATTAGATTTATGTCTGCCATTTTGAGTTTGTTTTCTCTGTTTCATATCTTTTTTTGCTCTTTCCTCCTTACTACCTTCTTTTGCATTAAGTGAATATATTCTGAAATTGTTTACCTTAGATTGGAACTTGAACACACGTAGACGGGAATGAAACCCAGCCAAAATCCTGCTTGGGACTCTAATCCACATGGCTGGGACTCAAACCCAGCCAAAACCCATAGTACCTGGTTTCAGGACCTAATGAAGCTCAGGTTCTTGTCTTGAAAAACAGACAACAAGATGCCTTGATGTCTCACCACAGAAAGAATTCAGTGAGAGACAAAGTGATAGGTAAGAAGTGGATTTATTTAGAGAGAAACCCAATCCACAGACAGAGTGTGGGCCATCACAGGTGAGTGTAGTGGCGAACAGTGGCATGGTTAGTTTTTATGGGCTGGGTAATTTCATATGCTAATGAGTGGGAGGATTATTTCAACTATTTGGGGGAAAGGATGGAGATTTCCAGGAATTGGGCCACTGCCCACTGCTTGGTCTTTTGACAGTGCCTTGGAACTGTCATGGTGCCTCTGAGTGTGTCATTTAGCTTGCTGATTGAGAATCAAGGTCTAGTTGAAGTCAACTTGTCTTCCATCTTGGACCCATTTGATTCTAATAAGTTTATGTTTTATCTATGTCATGCTTTCAAAAGTTGTGCCCTGTCCATTTCCCTCCTGTTACAATTCTAGTGTGAAATTTAATGATTTCTTTTGATGATCATACTAGGTAATAAGGTTTTTTGTGTGCATGTGTGCTAAATCACTCCAGTCCTGTGGGACTGTTTGCAACCCTATGGACTGTAGCCCGCCAGGCTCCTCTGTCCATGGGATTTTTATATACACTTAATTATTTCCTTAAGATAAATTCCTAGAAGTGGTATTATTGAGTCCAAAAGTTGGCACATTTATAAGCCTTTGATATCCATAGCCACTTCCCCTTCTTAAGGAGTTGTTGCAGTTTACATTCCTACCAGCAAGGCTTTATGTGCTGTTAACTGATCCTAGGTGTCAGTCTCATAGAGTTTAGCTTCATTTACATAGCTGGCTCTTATATAAATACTGGAATTTGAGCTGAAATCTAGCAAGTTAAGGCTGATTTAATGTTCAGAATTGAGGGTCAGCTATGAAAAGAGATTCCTTGGTATTTAGCACCTGTTGTTATTTAGTGGAGATTTTCTTGATGAGTTTTTATAATAAAGTATAGCTTTTTATCTCAGATCCTACCATGTCTTAGCCAGTCTCAGAATGAGAATGAGGACATGGACATATTATTGATCTACTTGACTAGCACCTCAGCCAACCTTAAGAGATATAACAGTTGGAGAGATATAACAGTTGCTTTCTTTAAAGCAAGACATTCTGAGTTTGAGCTCTAGATTTAGGCCTATTCCTAACACCTTTCTGTCCATAATGTGCAGTCAAAATTTTTCTCCTAGTTCTTTGTGATGATGGGATAGTTCTGTACCTTGATAGAAGTGATGGTTATACAGATTGGTATGTGATCAAGTGGGTTAGAACCACACACACACACACACACACATACACACACATTTTATCAGTGTCAGTTTACTGGTTTTCATGTTACCATAATTGTATAAAACATAACCATTGGGAGAAATTGTGAAGGGTGCAGGGGACCTCTACTATCTTTGCAGTTTCTCATGAGTCAATAAGAATTTCACAATAGAAACTTTAGGAAAAAAATCTTTCTCTAAGAGTTAGCAGAGGAGCATTTTTTGAATTTATTTTGCATAGATAATGCCTTTACATGGTTCCAAAAGTCTTGTTCTCTCCCTGCCACACCATTTCTATTGCTTCTATTATTTTCTTGTATACCTTTCTAGTATGTAATACTAGCAAATATGGATGTATATTCTTACTTTTTCCAACTTCCCCAAACAAAGGGTATGTGTTAGTCTCAGTTCAGTTCAGTTCAGTCACTCAGTCGTGTCCGACTCTTTGCGACCCCATGAATCACAGCATGCCAGGCCTCCCTGTCCATCACCATCTCCCAGAGTTCACTCAGACTCATGTCCATCGAGTCAGTGATACCATCCAGCCATCTCATCCTCTGTCGTCCCCTTCTCCTCCTACCCCCAATCCCTCCCAGCATCAAAGTCTTTTCCAATGAGTCAACTCTTCGCATGAGGTGGCCAAAGTACTGGAGCTTCAGCTTCAGCATCATTTCTTCCAAAGAAATCCCAGGGTTGAGCTCCTTCAGAATGGACAGGTTGGATCTCCTTGCAGTCCAAGGGATTCTCAAGAGTCTTCTCCAACACCACAGTTCAAAAGCATCAATTCTTCAGCACTCAGCCTTCTTCACAGTCCAACTCTCACATCCATACATGACCACAGGAAAAACCATAGCCTTGACTAGACGGACCTTAGTCGGCAAAGTAATGTCTCTGCTTTTGAATATACTATCTAGGTTGGTCATAACTTTCCTTCCAAGGAGTAAGCGTCTTTTAATTTCATGGCTGCAGTCACCATCTGCAGTGATTTTGGAGGCCAAAAAAATAAAGTCTGACACTGTTTCTACTGTTTCCCCATCTATTTCCCATGAAGTGATGGGACCAGATGCCATGATCTTCGTTTTCTGAATGTTGAACTTTAAGCCAGCTTTTTCACTCTCCTCTTTCACTTTCAAGAGGCTTTTTAGCTCCTTTTCACTTTCTGCCATAAGTGTGGTATCATCTGCATATCTGAGGTTATTGATATTTCTCCCAGCAATCTTGATTCCAGCTTGTGTTTCTTCCAGTCCAGCGTTTCTCATGATGTACTCTGCATATAAGTTAAATAAGCAGGGTGACAATATACAGCCTTGATGTACTCCTTTCCCTATTTGGAACCAGTCTGTTGTTCCATGTCCAGTTGTAACTGTTGCTTCCTGACCTGCATACAGATTTCTCAAGAGGCAGGTTAGGTGGTCTGCTATTCCCATTGCTTTCAGAATTTTCCACAGTTTCTTGTGATCCACACAGTCAAAGGCTTTGGCATAGTCAATAAAGCAGAAATAGATATTTTTCTGGAACTCTCTTGCTTTTTAGTGTTAGTCTAGGTCCTCTGAAAAGCTGTTGCCAAGATGGAATTAAATGTAAGAATACTTCCCAGAGTTGTATTTGTTGGGTCAAAGGGGAAATGTATTTGTGATTTATAATATTTCTAAAATTGTTCTCCATAGGTATTGTAGCATTTTACACTTCCACCAGTGAAGTAAAAGATTGTTGGTTTCTCTTCAACTTACCAAAAGTTTGTGCTGTCAGACTTTTAGATTTTATGAATGTGGATTTGTGATGTGATTTTAATTTGCAGTTACGTTATTTTATTTTAAGTAAGTTTGAACATTTTTTCATATTTTTAAGTCATTGATACTTCTTTTTCTATAGATTTTCTGTCCTTTGCTAATATTTCTACTCGATTAATAGGTACTCTTTATGTACAAAGGAGATTAGCCTTTGTCTGTAGTAAGAGTTGCAATTTTTTCAGGTTGTAGTTTGTCTTTTGGCTTTGTTTATAGTGTTAGGTCATTCAGAAGTTATTCTATGTAGTAGAAGAAATTAATCCTTTATTTTATGATTTCATAGTCTTAATTATTCTTCTCTCTCTCCAAGACTCTAAAAGAATTATTCCATGTGCTCTTCTAGTATTTTTATGTGTGAGCTTTCTATGAATGATTTTTAAAATTAAATTTTCCATTGATTTGAAGTTTATCAAGTATATGGTACAAAGGTGTAAATTCACATATTTTTAAGGTATAATTGATTTATAATATTATATTAGTTTTAGGTATATAACCTAGTGATTCAAATTTTTTATAGATTATACTCCATTTAAATTTTTTAAAAAATATTGGTTATATTCCCTGTGCTTGTTCTTGTAACTTATTTATTTTATACATAGTAGTTTGTATCTCTTAATTCCATACGCCTACCTTGCCCCTCCCTGCTTCCCTCTCCCTATGGTAACCACTCACTTGTTCTCTATATCTGTGAGTCTGTTTCTATTTTGTCATATACATTTATTTGTCTTATTTTTTAGATTCCATATATAAGTGATAACATGCAGTATTTGTCTTTCTCTGTTTCACTAAGCATAATACCCTATGGATCCATCCACATTGTGGCAAATGGAAAATTTTCATACTTTTTTTATAGCTAATGTTCCATGGCATGTGTATGTATATATCTGCATACACATATACAGCCACACTTTTTTATCCATCCATCTATTGATGGACAGTTGGGTTGCTTTTGTATGCTGGCTATTGTAAATGATGCGGCCATGAACACTGAGGTACATGTATATTTTCAAATTAGTGGTTTTGTTTTCTTTGGTTATTTCTTTGGATAATTCCAAAAGTGGAATTACTGGATCATATGGTAGTTCTGTTTTTAGTTTTTTGAGGAACCTCCATACTGTTTTCCACAGTGGCTGTACCAATATACATTCCCTCCAACAGTGTATGAAAATTCTCTTTTCTCCACATCCTCACCAACATTTAGTTGTGGTTTTTTGATGATAACCATTCTGTCAGATGTGAAGTGAACATTTTGGAAAAAATATCTTTTCAGGTCTTCTGCCCATTTTTTAATCAGGTGGTTTGTTTGTTTTGATATTGAGTTGTATGCACTATTTATATATTTTAGATATTAACCCCTTATCAGTTATATCATTTGGAAATATTTTCTCTCACTCAGTAGACTTTCTTTCCATTTCATTGATGGTTTCCTTTGCAAAATAGATGACCTTTTAAAGCTCCTGTCACTGAGTCCCAAGGACTCATTGATTGGGCAGAGGCTTCCCTCTGGTGCTTGTGTCCTCAGTCGTGTATGACTCTTTGCAGCCCTGTGGACCGTAGACCCCTGGGCTCCTCTATCCATGGGGTTTTTTCAGGCGAGAATATTGGAGTGGGTTTCCATGCCCTCCTCTAGGGAGGGGATCTACCCAACCCAGGGACTGAACCTGCATCTCCTGTGTCTCCTGCACCACCGGTGGATTCTGTACCCTCTGAGCCACCAGGGAACATCTCTGGCTGTCATTTACTGATACCTGCTGCACTTCTGCATGGTGTAGCAACCTGCTCTATGTGTGCTGGTAGTCTTGCTGCCTGACACTACTCTGAGGATTCCTGTCCAACTCCCTAGAAATCTTAGCTCTTTGTCACTAATAAAAATGCTTTTGTATAAAAACATTGCTTCTGAGCGGCAGCAACTATGCCTCTCTGTCCCCAGAACCTGGGACAAAACACAGCATAACTTCTTTGTAAGGCTTATGGTGAGGGACAAAAATCATAGCAGGGGCCTCTCTGTGAGGATTTTTCTTATGAGGCTATGACATGACCCACGGTACATATTAATCAATAACCTTGAAGTTTCCTAAAGAAATTCTATTATAGCAATAATTGAGGTGCTGTAGCATTATCATGGAAGAAGGAAATGGCAACCCACTCCAGTATTCTTGTCTGGAAAATCCCATGGACAGAGGAGCCTGATGGACTACAGTCCATAGGGTCGCAAAAGAATCGGACATGACTGAGCAACTAACACAAAGCATTATTATGGAAGCAGAATCTGACTTTAGCAAGTTTTCTAGAAACAGATGAGTCTGAATCCTTTACAGCTGTGTAGCCCTCCAGAGTTCTCTATAAACCATGAAGCAGGAAGGGTAAATGTGAAGGCCCATGCCCACATCATTTTAAATGAACACACTCGTGTTCATTACATGAATGTGCCCCTGTTTAGGAAGGCACTGATCCCATTGCCCTGTCCACACAAGCACCCTCTGTCAGTGGGTACCAAATCAATAAATAAACCTGTACTAAAGACCTACTCTGTGAAAAGGCATAAGACTGTCTTTGGCTCTGACTCTTCAGCTCTGAGACAGAGGAGCAAGGACTGTGTAAGGTGCTGTAGAGGAGTTTGCAGCACAGGTTTTAATGGCTTAGTGGGATGACAGTGACTGTGGGTTATCTGTAAGGTAAACGGTATATGGGTTGGAGCTGGTGCCAGGTTTGCTGAATTTGATGGTTTTTTCCTGGGGCAAGAGGTCAGGCTAATGGGAGAGTGAGAAATGCTGCAGCAACAAAACGATGGGAGTAGCTTCAGGAAGCAGGATCTGATTGGGTAGGAAATACAGTATCCTGTTCACCTTCTCTTCATCCCACTGGGAGAGACCCACCCTAGGATTCTGGGAATAGCCAAACACACAACATCTGACACTGGATCTCTGCGATTGACAGCAATTTTTTAATCACACATATTCACATCCCAGGGGAGGAGGACACAAAGCACCATGTAGTGCCATACAGGGCTGCTCTCAGATGTATGAACCAACAGGGGCTGCAGAAAGCAGGCTTTGTAGTAACAAGAGGGTGAGGTGACCCTTGGTTCCCACAAAAGATCTGATTTGTTTGTTTGAATAATTCCACAGGCTGTGGGGAGCTGAAGCCCATTTGTGCAGCTGGTGCAGCCAATAGGGAAACTAGTGAGTAGGGGACCTTTCCCGCTGGGTGAAGGGCAAAGCTGCAAGGGTAGAACTCACAGTTAGTCCTTTGAGACCCTTAATGTAAGGCTTAGAATGTCAAGGCAGCACATGAAATTTTAGGCTTTATAATACATGTAGGGAAGTAATAAAAACTACTTTGTATATTCCTAAGTTATCTTTAATGTAAGGATCTATTTTGGTTTTGCATAGATGATAAGAAGGATTTTTTAAAATAGCATGAAGTAATAGTTTCTTTGTCTTAAATCATTTTCTAAATATTCTTACTTAGGCCTGGGTTGGGGGACAAAACCCTCATGCTAATAGTATTTTGGGGAATGGTTTTAATTGAAATATAATTCACATACCATATAATTCAACCAATTAAAGATTAAAATAAGTGATTCTTAGTATATTCACAGAGTTGGGCAACTATCACCACCTTCAATTTAAGAACGTTTCATCACCCTAAAAGAAACCCCATATCCTTTAATCATCACCTCTCAACCTTCCCATTCCCTAACCCTAGAAATTCACTTAATCTACTTTCTTTATATATAGATGTGCCTGTTTTGGACATTTAATGTAAATAGAATCATACAGTTTGGTCCTTTGAGATGGGCTTCTTTCACTAAGCAGAATGTTTGAAAGTTTCACCCATGTTTTAGCACATATCAGTATTTCATATGCGATATTACTCAGTCATAAAAAAAATGAATATCCCATATATGGGATATTACTCAGTCATTGAAAAAAATGAAATACTGATATGTGCTAAAACATGGGTGAAACATTCAAGCATTCTGAATATACCACATTCGTTTATCCATTTATCAGTTGATGGGCATTTGGGTAGTTTCTGCCTTTTGGTTATTATTAGAAATACTGCTGTGAACACTCATGTACAAGTTTTTGCATGGACATGTTTTCATTTCTCTGGGTATATGCCTAGCGTGAAATATGGGTTGTATGACAACTCTATGTTTGACCTTTTGAGGAGCTGCCAGACTGTTTTCCAAAGTGGCTGCATCATTTTACATTGCCACATGTAGTATAGTCTCACCAACTCTAGTTATTATCTATTTTATTATAACCATCCTCGTGGTCACAAAGTGATATCTCACTGTGGTCTTGATTTGCATTTTCCTACTGACCAGTGATATTGAACATTTTTTTCATATATTTATTAGCTATTTGTGTATCTTCTTTGGAGAAAGGTCTGTCCATGTCTTTTGCCTGTCTTTTGGATTGGATTGTTTGCCATTTTCTTGCTGCATTTTATGTATTCTGGATACTAGACTCTATTAGATACATGATTTGCAGATATTTCTCCCATTATTTGGATTGTCTTTTCATTATCTTGACATGTCCTTTGAAGCACAAAAGTTTTCAGTTCAGATGAAGTCTAGTTTCGCTATTTTTTTCTTTATTTGCTTATGTTTTCAGTATCATATAGAAAAACAATACTGCCAAATCCAAGATCTAAAGACTTTCTTCTATGTTTTCATCTAGGAGTTTTATAGTTTTAGCTCTTAAATTTAGGTCTTTGATCCATTTAGAGTTAATTTTCATCTGGTATGATAGGGGCCCAAATTCACTCTTTGCAGATATTCTGTTGCCATTGTACCATTTGTTTAAAAATTCTTTCCTTCATTGAAGTGGTTTGGCACTCTTATCAAAACTCAATTGACCATACATTTGAGAATCATTCATAGATTCATAAATATAGACTGTATTCATACATACAGTCCGTGGGGTCACAAAAGAGTTGAACATGACTCAGTGACTGAACAACAACAAGCTTTAATAGATGCTACCAAACAGTTTACATGCTACCAAACAGTTTACCATAGTGATTGTACCAGTTTACACTCCTGCCAGGTCTGTATGGACATTTCAGTTGCTCCAGAACTTTGTCATCTTTGGCATTGTCAGTCTTCTTAATTGAATACTTTATCGTAGGCCTATAATAGTATCTCATTGTGGTTTTAATTATATTTCTGTGACTTCTAATGAAACTGAGAACCTTTTCATTTGTTTACTGGCCAGATAGATATCTTTTTCTGTGAAGTGCCTGTTCAAGTCTCTTGCCCATTCGTCTACTGGGTTGTCTGCCTTTTTCTATTGGTTTAGATATTTTTTTCTCTAGGACTCTGGATGCAACCCAATTTATAGACTAAATGTTATATATATGTATATAATAATATTGACTGTACACATACACACACACATAATCTTTTACCCTTCTGTGGCTTTCTTTCTACTCTCTTAATGGTATCTTTTGATGAACAAAAGATCTTGATTATAATGTAGTCTGATACATCAACCTTTCTTTATGGTATTTTATGTGTCCCTTTAAAGAAAAAATTCCTATCCTTAAGGTCATGAAGATATTCCTCTGTGTTATATTCTAGAAGCTTTCTGATATGTTGTGACTACCCTAGAACAACAAGATAGACTTCCACCCACAATTTGACTCAAATGTCAAGACTGATGATGTCAGAGGCACGTTTCAAGAAGTTATGAGAAGTTTTATTGCTTACATAGTTGAGATCTCTGGGGAGAGCAGAACAGACCCTCAAAAGCAGATCCTGAGCAAGCAAAGAGACTGAGGTGGACTTTTTATTGTAAATTTGATGTTGGGGGCAGGGTAAGGGTTCCCATTTATGAGGAAGGGCCTTATGTGAGTCTTCCACCAGTACCAAAGGAGAGAAACCAGGCTTTCTTACCAGTTTCACCCAATAGAGGGCACAAGGGGAAGAGAGAGAGCTGAGGCTTTAAAAAGCTATTGGCAGTCAAACATAAAAAATGAGTCAGACTCTTTATTATGTGGTTTTACTTTCATCATTTAGATATACTGTACATCTGGAGTTGAATCTTGTGCATAGTTTGAGGTAGAGATTGCTTCATTTATTTTAACTTAAGGATATCCAAATGACCTAGCTGTGTTTACTTAAAAGAGTCTTCCTTTCTCCACTGTTCTGCAGTGCCACATAGTCATAAATCAAACATCTATATTTATAGTCCTGTTTCTGTATTCTCTCTTTTGTTGTGTGACTTTATCTATTCTTGCACCAGTACCACATTTTCAAATTCACTTCAGTTCAGTAGATCAGTTGTGTCCAACTCTTTGTGACCCCATGAACTGCAGCATGCCAGGCCTCCCTGTACATCACCAACTCCCGGAGTTCACTCAAACCCATGTCCATCAAGTCAGTGATGCCATCCAACCATCTCATACTCTGTCATCCCCTTCTCCTCCTGCCTCAATCTTTCCCAGCATCTGGGTCTTCTCAAATGAGTCAGCTCTTCGCATCAAGTGGCCAAAGTATTGGAGTTTCAGCTTCAACATCAGTCCTACCAATGAACACCCAGGACTGATCTCCTTTAGGATGGACTGGTTGCATCTCCTTGCAGTCCAAAGGACTCTCAAGAGTCTTATCCAACACCACAGTTCAAAATCAATTCTTTGGCGCTCAGCTTTCTTCACAGTCCAACTCTCACATCCATACATGACCACTGGAAAAACCATAGCCTTGACTAGACGGACCTTTGTTGACAAAGTAATGTCTCTGCTTTTCAATATGCTGTCTAAGTTGGTCATAACTTTCCTTTCAAGGAGTAAGCGTCTTTTAATTTCATGGCTGCAGTCACCATCTGCAGTGATTTTGGAGCCCCCCAAAATAAAGTCAGCCACTGTTTCCACTGTTTCCCCATCTATTTGCCATGAAGTGATGGGACCGGATGCCATGCTCTTTGTTTTCTGAATGTTGAGCTTTAAGCCAAGTTTTTCACTCTCCTCTTTCAATCAAGAGGCTTTTTAGTTCCTCCTCACTTTCTGCCATAAGGGTGGTGTCATCTGCATATCTGAGGTTATTGATATTTCTCCTGGCAATTTTGATTCCAGCTTGTGCTTCATCCAGCCCAGTGTTTCTCATGATGTGCTCTACGTGTAAGTTAAATAAGCAGGGTGACAATATACAGCCTTGACCAGTCTGTTGTTCCATGTCCAGTGCTAACTGTTGCTTCCTGACCTGCATACAGGATTCTCAAGAGGCAGGTCAGGTCATCTAGTATTCCCATCTCTTTCAGAATTTTCCACAGTTTATTGTGATCCACACAGTCAAAGCCTTTGGCATAGTCAATAAAACAGAAATAGATGTTTTTCTGGAACTCTCTTGCTTTTTCCATGATCCAGTGGATGTTGGCAATTTGATCTCTGGTTCCTCTGCCTTTTCTTAAACCAGCTTGAACATCTGGAAGTTCACGGTTCATGTATTGCTGAAGCCTGGCTTGGAGAATTTTGAGCATTACTTTACTAACATGTGAGATGAGTACAATTGTGTGGCAGTTTGAGCATTCTTTGGCATTACCTTTCTTTGGGATTGGAATGAAAACTGACCTTTTCCAGTCCTGTGGCCACTGCTGAGTTTTCCAAATTTGCTGGCATACTGAGTGCAGCACTTTCATAGCATCATCTTTCAGGATTTGAAATAGCTCAACTGGAATTCCATCACCTCCACTAGCTTTGTTCGTAGTGATGCTTTCTAAGGCCCACTTGACTTCCCATTCCAGGATGTCTGGCTCTAGGTGAGTGATCACACCATCGTGATTATCTTGGTTGTGAAGATCTTTTTTGTACAGTTCTTCCGTGTATTCTTGCCACCTCTTCTTAATATCTTCTGCTTCTGTTAGGTCCCTACCATTTCTGTTCTTTATTGAGACCACCTTTGCATGAAATGTTCCCTTGGTATCTCTGATTTTCTTGAAGAGAAAATTTCCCATTCTATTGTTTTCATCTATTTCTTTGCATTGATCACTGAGGAAGGCTTTCTTATCTCTCCTTGCTATTCTTTGGAACTCTGCATTCAAATAGGTATATCTTTCCTTTTCTCCTCTGCTTTTCACTTCCCTTCTTTTCACAGCTATTTGTAAGGCCTCCTCAGACAGCCATTTTGCTTTTTTGCATTTATATTTTTGGGGGATGGTCTTGATTCCTGTTTCCTGTACAATGTCATGAATCTCCATCCATAGTTCATCAAGCATTCTATCAGATCTAGTCTCTTAAATCTATTTCTCACTTCCAATAAGGGATTTGATTTAGTTCATACCTGAATGGTCTACTGGTTTTCTCCAGTTTGTTTAGTTTCAGTCTGAATTTGGCAATGAGTTCATGATCTGAGCCACAGTCAGCTCCCAGTCTTATTTTTGCTGACTGTATAGAGCTTCTCCATCTTTGACTGCAAAGAATATAATTAATTTGATTTTGGTGTCAACCATCTGATGATGTCCAGATTTTCTAATTGCTGTATCTTTATAATAAGTCAAGTTTTGATACCTGGTAAATGATCTTTGTTCTTCATGATTGTCTTCGCTGTTCTTGGTTCTTTACATTTCTATATACATTTTAGATTCAGATTGTCAATTTTCAGATACACACGAAAGATTATCACTAATATTTAGATTGATATTTTCTTGAAATCATAGATCAAGTCAGGAGAAAAATGACATCTTTATAATATCGATTATACATGAAAATGGTATATTCCTCATTTATTTTTTTTCTCTTAATTTCTCTGAATAACATTTTATAAATTATGCATGAAACTCTTGCACACCTTTTGTTAGATTTATTCCTGGCTGTTTGATTATTTTTGGTGATGTTGTAAATTGTATAATTTTTATTTCCATTAGGAAATAAAATGGAATTTGTTGCTAATGTTGTATAAAATTCTATTGATTTTTATATATACTATATATCTATATATGGATATCGGAGAAGGCAATGGCAACCCACTCCAGTACTCTTGCCTGGAAAATCCCATGGACAGAGCAGCCTGGTAGGCTGCAGGCCATGGGGTCACTAAGAGTCAGATACAGCTGAGCATCTTCACTTTCATTTTTTGCTTTCATGCATTGGAAAAGGAAATGGCAACCCACTCCAGTGGTCTTGCCTAGAGAATCCTAGGGACAGGGGAGCCTCGTGGGCTGCCATCTATGGGGTCACATAGAGTCGGACATGACTGAAGCAACTTAGCAGCAGCAGCATATATGGATGTATATATATATATATGGTATATATATGATAGATAGGTATACTTCTATCTAGTAACCTTGCTAAATTCACTTATTTTCAACATATAAATCATCTTTGAATTATAGCTACTTTATTTCCACCTATCCTTACCCTCTTCCTTCTTTTTCATGCCTTATTACATGACTAGAACCTCCAGTATAATATTGAATATAAAGAATGATAGCAAACATACCTGTCTCACTCCTTATCTCAGGGAAAAGCTTTCAACATTTCTTCTTTATATAGGTTTACTTAGTAGTAGTCTGTATCAGATTTCTTTTATTCCTTGTTTAAGAAAACTTTTTATCTCTTGAATGTTTAATTTTATCAAATTCTTTGACATTTGTTACTTTTTATTTTATTATTTTTAATTAATACAATTAATAAGAATTGTATAATTCTTCTTTCTTATTCTATTAGAAAGAATAAGAAAGAAATTGTAGTGATTGCTTTTTCAATCCTAAACTTGCCTTGCATTCCTGAAATAAAGCCAATTCAGTCATAGTGTGTTATTGTTTTTTTTATTTATTGGATTTGGTTTGGTAATATTTTGTTTAGGCGTATAAAATCTATGTTCACAAATGAGATTAGCCTGTAATTTCTCTTTCTCACACTATCCTTGTCAGGCTTTGTTTGGGTTCTTATAGCCGGAAGCTAAGCTAGAGGCACTGGCAATTCCAGATTCAGTTCAGTTCAGTTGCTCAGTCATGTCCATCTCTTTGCAACCCCATGGACTACAGCACGCCAGGCCTCCCTGTCCATCACCAACTCGCAGAGTTTACTCAAACTCATGTCCATTGAGTCGGTGATGCCATCCAACCATCAATTCCAGATTACCATAGTTCAGTCAGGGACATAGAGGATTCAGTCCCTGTGAAGGCTTGTCTGTTTCCAGTTATTGCTATGGGCCTTTCAGGGTCCCAAACAAAAGTCCATGGTGTTTACTGGAGACCCTCCTATCAGGCCCACACAGATGCACGCAGACATTTATAGTAACTTTATTCATAATTCTAATTCTTCTTTCCTCTATTCTATGAATCCATTAAATTTTCTGCTCAGCTTTTTAGCCTCTTTGCTTTTGTCATTGACAGTAGCCTTTCTGCTGCTGCTGCTGCTGCTGCTTAGTTGCTCAGTCATGTCTGACTTTCTGTGGCCCCATGGACTGTAGCCCACCAGGCTCCTCTGCCCATGGAATTTTCCATGCAAGAATGCTGGCGTGAGTTGCCATCTCCTCCTCCAGTGGGCCACATTTTGTCAGAACTCTTTATTATAACCTGTCCATCTTGGATGGCCCTGCTCAACATAGCTCATTGCTTCAGTGAGTTATGCAAGCCCCTTCACCATGACAAGGCTGTGATCCACGAAGGCGAGAATTACTATATGACCCAGCACTTCTGTTCATAGCAACATTACTCATACTAGCCAAAAGGCAGAAACAACTCAGATGTCCATCAGCTAAGGAATGGATAAACAAAATGTGGTATATCCATAAAATGGAATGTCTTCAGCTATAAAAATGAAGTACTGATACTTTCTACAACATGAGCAATCCTTGAAAACACTATGCTAAGTGAAAGAGGCCAGACACAAAAGGCCACATGTTGTATGACTCCATTAAATGTTCAGAATAGGAAATTCCATAGATATAGAAAGCAGATGAGTGTTTGACAGGGACTGGGGAGGTGAGTGAATGGGGATTGACTGCTTAATGAATATAGAACTTATTTTTGAAATGATTAAATTTATCTCAATTTTTTTTAATTGGGGTTCTGTTAGATAAGAAATGGGAGAATCACTGGCTGGCAGCCAATTTCCTATTTTTATAAAAAGGAGAAAGCTTATTGGTCTGGAAAAGGCTTTCTCTTTAATTTTTGAAACTTATTTTTGCTTAATATAGAATTTTAGGTTAACCTTTTTTTTCCCTCCCAGCACTTTGAAAGTGTCACTCCACTGTCTTCCTTCTTATATAGTTTTTTATGAAAAGTCTGCTATATTTGTAATTTCCTCTTCTTTATGTTTCTTTTCTCAAGCTGCCTTCAAGATCTTCCCTTTTTCTTTAGATCTCAGCAGTTCAAGTATGATATGTCTAGCTGTATTTTAGTTGTTTATCCTGTTTAATATTCTCTGATCTTTTTGCATTTGTGGTTTTATATCTGTCATTAATTTGAAAATCATTTCTTGGCCATTATTTCTTCAAATATTTCTTCTGTCCCATTTCCTTCCTGTCTCCCTCTCCTCTTCTCCCCTCCTCACTTTCTGTCTCTTTTGCTTCCTCTTTCTCTCACTTTTTCTCTCTCTCCTCTCCTCCCTCCCTTCCTCTCTCTCCTTTGATGCCAGTTGCATACATACCAGACTCTTTGGTATTGTCCCACAGCTCTGGGATGCTCTGTTCTATTGTTTTTTGTTTTTTTTTTCCACTTTTTTCTTTGCATTTCAGTTTAGATAGTTCTACTGAATTATCTTCAGGTTCACCAATTCTTTCCTTCTCTGTGTCAAAACTATTGATGAGCCAGACAAAATGAATCTTTGTGTTACTCTGTTTTCTGTTTCTAGTATTTCCAGTTGATTCTTTAGTCCTAGAGTTCTCATCTCTCTGTTGAAATTGACCCACCTAATTTTAAAGGCTTTCTACTTTTTCTACTAGGTCCTTTAACTTTATTAATCATAGTTCCTTTAATTTCCTTGTCTGATAAATCCAGTATCTGTATCATATCTGAGTCTGGTTCTGTTAATTGCTTTGTCTCTTAATAGTGTGTGATTTTTTTCTTCCTTCTTTGAATGCCTTGTAATAATTTTTGTTGAAAGCTGGACATCTATTGCAAGGCAATAAAGACTGAGGTAAATAGTTTTTAAGCCTGGAAATGGAAACACCTTTCCTTCTGCTAGGACTTTACTGTCAGAAATTGAGTCAGTGTGCTCAAGAGCTGACTTGCTTTGGGGTTTTGTTTGTGCTATAGATATTGTCAGTGTATTGTAAGCTTCAAATTTATCTAACATTCAGTTCAGTTCAGTTCAGTCGCTCAGTTGTGTCCGACTCTTTGCGACCCCATGAATCGCAGCACGCCAGGCCTCCCTGTCCATCACCAACTCCTGGAGTTCACTCAGATTCACGTCCATCGAGTACATGATGCCATCCAGCCATCTCATCCTCTCTTGTCCCCTTCTCCTCCTGCCCCCAATCCCTCCCAACATCAAAGTCTTTTCCAATGAGTCAACTCTTCACATGAGGTGGCCAAAGTACTGGAGTTTCAGCTTTAGCATCATTCTTCCAAAGAAATCCCAGGGTTGAGCTCCTTCAGAATGGACTGGTTGGATCTCCTTGCAGTCCAAGGGACTCTCAAGAGTCTTCTCCAACACCACAGTTCAAAAGCATCAATTCTTCAGCGCTCAGCCTTCTTCACAGTCCAACACTCACATCCATACATGACCACAGGGAAAACCATAGCCTTGACTAGATGGACCTTAGTCGGCAAAGTAATGTCTCTGCTTTTCAATATACTATCTAGGTTGGTCATAACTTTTCTTCCAAGGAGTAAGTGTCTTTTAATTTCATGGCTGCAGTCACCATCTGCAGTGATTTTGGAACCCCAAAAAATAAAGTCTGACACTGTTTCTACTGTTTCCCCATCTATTTCCCATGACGTGATGGGACCAGATGCCATGATCTTCGTTCTCTGAATGTTGAGCTTTAAGCCAACTTTTTCACTCCCCTCTTTCACTTTCATCAAGAGGCTTTTTAGTTCCTCTTCACTTTCTGCCATAAGGGTGGTGTCATCTGCATATCTGAGGTTATTGATATTTCTCCCGGCAATCTTGATTCCAGCTTGTGTTTCTTCCAGTCCAGTGTTTCTCATGATGTACTCTGCATATAAGTTAAATAAGCAGGGTGACAATATACAGCCTTGACGTACTCCTTTTCCTATTTGGAACCAGTCTGTTGTTCCATGTCCAGTTCTAACTGTTGCTTCCTGACCAGCATACAGGTTTCTCAGGAGGCAGGTCAGGTGGTCTGGTATTCCCATCTATTTCAGAATTTTCCACAGTTTATTGTGATCCACACAGTCAAAGGCTTCAGCATAGTCAATAAAGCAGAAATAGATGTTTTTCTGGAACTCTCTTGCTTTTTCAATGATCCATCAGATGTTGGCAATTTGATCTCTGGTTCCTCTGCCTTTTCTAAAAACAGCTTGAACATCTGGAAGTTCATGGTTCACGTATTGTTGAAGCCCAGCTTGGAGAATTTTGAGCATTACTTTACTAGCATGTGAGATGAGTGCAATTGTGTGGTAGTTTGAGCATTCTCTGGCATTGCCTTTCTTTGGGATTGGAATGAAAACTGACCTTTTCCAGTCCTGTGGCCACTGCTGAGTTTTCCAAATTTGCTGGCATATGTGTTTATTGTTGAGGCTGGTTGTCCACAGATTTTATCAATGTCTGTCCCACCCTCAAGCTTCACATCTTCCTGATGCTATTTTAGCAGTAGATTGTTATTCCCTATTACTTGATGCTTACACATCTCCTTGACAGGGCAGGGGAGGTGTTCTCTCTTTTTCTGATTCAGTGTCAGTTTCAGATAAATACTGTACCTACCCCACCCCACCAGGTCTTAGTGTTAAGGCTTTCCTTATGATCCTACACCACCTTCCACTGGAAAACCTCTAATGATCTGGGTCCCCTATAGGGAAGGGATTTTTTTCCTCTTTCTCTAGCTACAGCTGGTCTTCACTAATACAAGATTTGCTGCCTGATGACAGGATTTACTGCCCTTCAGCAGCAGCTTAAGGCTTTTGTTCTATAGGGAAGACAAGGGAGAAGGATCTGGGTAGGGCTTGATGCCTTTGCCTGCAGTGGCTGTTCTTCCTTTCCTACAGGCCTGTACCACAAGAGAAACTTTCTCAGGACTTGCATGTTGTCCCAATCTTTCATAAGAACACATGGTAAGGTCCTTGGAGAAGAGTCTACAAGTGAGTGTGGATTGCCCATGTACTTGTGGCTCCCAGAAGTATTTTGAATTCTCACACTGGCCTACATTTGGCCTCGAGCAGTTCCTTAAAACCTAGAACTGAATTCTCACCAAGATTGATGGTGTCCAGGTATGGAGTCAGTCTCAAATAAGCAAGTGCACCTGTGTTGTATCTCCTTGGAGGCACCTGGCTTTCCTAAGATTAAGATTAATTAGATTGCTCTGAAACATCAGCTCTCCAACAAATTCCAAAAAGTTGTGGATTTACAGATTGTCTTGTGATTTTTTTGGTGGTTGTTGTAATAGTGGAAGCAGTGCTATCTACAGCTTCCCTCTGTCCTAAGCAGAATCCAAAAGCCCCTGAGAAACTGTTTTGTAGTTAAATCTGTTACATGTATTAGAATGCAATTTGCAACTAATACAAGTACCAACTAGCAACATTACTCAAATATAAATTCTAAATGGAGCAAAGGTGTAAGCATCAAGAGATAAAACTGAGTACCTGAAGAATTGGGGAGAACTTAAACCTTTCTAAGTTTAAGTTTTTAAATTAAATTTATTTATTTTAATTGGAGGATAATTACTTTACAATACTGTGATAGTTTCTGCCATACATCAGTATGAATCAGTCATAGGTATACCTGTGACCCATCTCTCCTGAACTGCCCCCCATCTCCCTTCCCATCGTATCCCTCCAGGTTGTCACAGAGCACTGGCTTTGGGTGCCCTGCTTCTAAGTTTTCTTAAAACACAGAAGCCATAAAACAAAATATTAATAATAAGGCTAATAAATTTTACTACATACAATGCAGATTTTCTGCATGGAAAAAAAAAGATCATTATTAATATCAAATAACAAAAATATTTGCAGAGGGCTTCCCTGGTAACTCAGTGGTAAAGAATCCACTTGCTAATGCAAGAGACATGGGTTTAATCCCTAATCCAGAAAGATCTCATGTGCCACAGATCAGCTAAGTCCATGTGCTATAACTACTGAGCCTGGGCTCTAGAGCCTGGGAGCCACAGCTGTTGAGCCCACGTACCACAGCTAAGAAGCCCGCATGCCCTAGAGGCCATGCTCTGCAACAAGAAGCCACCACAATGAGAAGCCTGCACACTGCAACTAGAGAGTAGCCCCTGCTTGCCATAATTAGACAAAACCCATGCAGCAACAAAGACGCAGCACAGCCAACAATAAATAAATAAAAAATTTAAAATACATATTTGCAGAGGGCAGAGATCAAAATGGCAGAAGAGAAGGAAATGGAGCTCACCTCCTCCCACAAATACATCAAAAATACAACTACATTTGGAACAAGTCTCACAGAATACCTACTGGACACTGGCTGAAGATCTTATACAACCAAAGCTACAAGAAAGATCACTACATCACCAGGTAGGACAAGATGGAGAAAAAGGAATTGGTACAAGACCTGCACCCCTGGGAGGGAGCTAAGAAAGGGGGAAGGTTCCCTCACTCTGGGAACCCCTGTCACTGGCTGGGGGATCAGTCAGGACAAATAGGGAACTTCAAAGACTCAGGGGAGAGAGCAGCAGCTGACCTTCTGCAGGTGGAACACAGAGAAAACCGCAAGGACAGTCCCAGCCACCTTGCTGTACTCTCCAGTTAGAAACATGCCTTGGTGGTATGCATGGGGCCTAGGTGCTGAAACATGGGCTTCGGCAGACAGACCCTGGGGAGAGGACTGGGATTGGCTGTGCAGAGACAGCCCAAAGGGGCTAGAGCATGGTCTGGGCCACAACCAGGGATTTGCACAGAATGGAGCCAGATCCTCCATAGCAGTCTTATTGTTAACACACATGCAAAGAGAGGGGAAAGCCCCCACCATAGAAGCCTCCTTCTCCACGTGTTCACATTGGGTAAGGGCCTGCCTCTAGGAGCTGTGGGAGCACACAAGCACCAGCAGGCTTCTCATACATGAAGGTGGGGCTGAAATCTGAGCCATAATCTGTGTGATTTTGGCAGATTTGTACCACTGGTGGCTTTGTAAGTGCAGGGGCTGCAAGACATCCAAGCAGATTACTGGTGCTCCCATGGCTGGAGGGGGTCCAGCATTAGCACTGGCAGGCTTTGTGGGTACACATACACAGAAATGGGGCTGCAATCTAGGCTGATTCCTATAGCTCATAGGATGGGTACAGGTGTACACAGTGCATCCAGCAGCTAGATGTAAGTGTATCAGCGGCTTTGTGGGCACAGTGCCTGAGGGACATCCAGGCAGATTACCACAGCTGAGATGAGGCCAAGGACAGTGTACTCTGTGAGCTCACACAACAAGTGACAGGCAACACCACAAAGTGCACTTTCTAGTGGACAGCTCCTACAAAGGAATACTTAGTAGCTCCTCTCCCAGCAGGAGCACTCCAGTCCCACCTACCTCATACTGCAGCTTAGAACCAAATATGGGGCCTTCTACCCCAACAACTGGGTGCCGGGAGCCACCACGGGAGATCCCATCCATGACAAGGTCATGTGGAAGAGAACTGTTAAGCAAGGCTTCAGGACTCAATGGGCTCCCTATCTACCCCAAAACCAGAATCTGTCTGTTTTACTATTTCATGACTTTCACCAACTCCTCTGACATTAACAGGAGGCTTTTCCTGACCACCTTTCTCTGGAGAAAATTAACTTAGGGCTATAGCTAATAAGTCTCCTGGACATGAGAGGAATATTTCCAATCAAAATCCCTCTGTTAGCATTATAGCTTGCTTGGCAGGTATATCCAGACTCTTGCAGCTATGCATATGATTATTTACATCCTCCCAACTGTGAGAGGCATGGAAAGCCTAAAACATAGAGCCTTTAAAGAGTTAAAAGTTATTAGAGTAGTGCTAGGCATAGGATTTCATTATTGGGCCAATGCTTGTTGCTAAGTTCCCATATCTCTTATCCACTGTGCACCTGGGAGTGCATTAGTTAACATAGTTGGAAAGTAAGAAAAACAAGTGTAGCCTTGAAATTAACCACATCAGACTTTTGAGCTAATTGGTTCTTTCTCGTAACTCACTGCACCTTTGCTTCGTGAGAATGTAACTCTGTTTAATACTTTTTGAGGCTGACATAGATTAGAAATATAAGAAAAAACATTTCAAGGGAAAATAAGCTTTCTGGTTGAGAAGCCTTTATCAAAAGAGGGTCATAAAATGTTCACAGGCCTCCAAGGCCAGAAGATAATGTACACAATATTGTTTATGGGAAACGTTTGCAGAAAAATCCTGGTTTCGATAAAGACAAAACAGACGTAATGTTTGGGCTGACTCTGTATGACTTTGCATCTTTTATTTCCCTCTATGTATAAGACAAGGTATAAAAGTACCTTTTAAAAATAAAGCTTTGGGGCCTCGCTCACTGAAGCAGCTTGGTCACCCTGTGTTTTTTTTTCTTTTTTTCTCTCTTTCTCTCCCTCTCCCTCTTTTTCAGGCTGATCCCTTGGAGCATAGGGGCTCCCTGCATTCACTTATCTGCCCGGGTTTCTAAGACCTGAACAGGAAGACGTTCTGCGTCTTCACTCCCTCGGGAGACCAGGAGGGCACCTGTGGCCTCCGTGAACAGGGCAAACTTCTTGTCTTGGAGTTTTATTGGCTTTCTATGTAAACCAAGGAATATCAGCCTCTTTCTCTCCTCTATTTTCTTATCTTCAACTTTCTTTCCTTCTCTCTCTAAATCAATCGCCGACGCCGTTTCTCCTTTGGATTTCCCTGGATCCTGCAGGGGCTAGACCCTGGCAACTGGGGAACAGACTCTGCCTCTGACAGGGATGTGACAACCACAGAGCAAAGAGGAGGCCCTGTTCAACATACAGTGCAGCTATCGTCACTGCAATATTAATCACACCCCCTGTCAAGAGAATAACAGCCAGCACACACTGAGAAAAGCTGTGGAGGGTATCCATACTATAAACAGCCCTCACATCAAAAACATTAGACTCATGTAGGCTACACAGGGATGGTCCCACATAAAAACAGCTCTTAGAGACAACAGTAGATAACTTTCTCCTAAATTCCTAGATGGCAAAGAATCTGCCACAGTGTCAGAGACCTGGGTTTCATCCCTGGGTCAGGAACATCCCCCCAGAGAAGGGACTGGCAACCCACTCCAGTATTCTTGCTGGACAATCCTATGGACAGAAACGCCTGGCAGGCTATAGTCCATGCAGTCGCAAAGAGTTGGACAAGACTGAGCAGCAACTAAGCACATACACAGAAAAATATAAGTAAAATGAAGTGGAGGAACCGCTCCCAATTAAAAGGATAATTCCCAGGAAAAAACAATGTAACAATCCTTTCCAGTCTATTAGACTGCAAGTTCAAAAAGGAGGTAATAAAAATACTGAAGGAATTAAGAAAGGCTATTGATTTAAAAAGCAGATGACTGTAACAAGGAATTAGAATTATAGAGGAGAAGATCAAAATTAGACTCATGTGCCAAGATGAAAACTGAACTAATGGCAATAAACAGCAAACCAAATAGTGCAGAAGAATGAATAAGTGATCTGAAACATACAGTAGTAGAAATTACCCAATTAGAACAGCAAATAGACAAAAAATTTTCAATGAAAGCAATACATGAGACCTAAGAGTCAGGCTGTGGTTTTTCCTGTGGTCATGTATGGATGTGAGAGTTGGACTGTGAAGAAGGCTGAGCACCAAAGAATTGATGCTTTTGAACTGTGGTGTTGGAGAAGACTCTTGAGAGTCACTTGGTCTGCAAGGAGATCCAACCAGTCCATTCTGAAGGAGATCAACCCTGGGATTTCTTTGGAAGGAATGATGCTGAAGCTGAAGCTCCAGTACTTTGGCCACCTCATGCGAAGAGTTAACTCATTGGAAAAGACTCTGATGTTGGGAGGGATTGGGGGCAGGAGGAGAAGGGGACGACCGAGGATGAGATGGCTGGATGGCATCACAGACTCGATGGACGTGAGTCTGAGTGAACTCCGGGAGTTGGTGATGGACAGGGAGGCCTGGCGTGCTGCGATTCATGGGGTCGCAAAGAGTCGGACATGACTGAGCGACTGAACTGAACTGAACTGAAGAGTCAGGCACGACTGAGCGACTTCACTTTCACTTTTCACTTTCATGCACTGGAGGAGGAAGTGGCAACCCACTCCAGTATTCTTGCCTGGAGAATCCCAGGGACAGAGGAGCCTAGTGGGCTGCTGTCTCTGGGGTCGCACAGAGTCAGACATGACTGAAGCGACTTAGCATAGCATAGCATAGCATAAGGGCAAGCCAATCTACACATTATAGGGATCCCAGAAAGGGAAAAAAAGAGAGAAAGGGATTGAAAATGTATCAGAAGAAATTATGGCTGAAAATTTTCCAAACCTAAAGAAGAAAATGGATGTCCAGGTACAGGAAGCACAGAGGAACCTAAAGAAGATGAGCCCAAACAGACCTACACCAAGATGTATTATAATAAAAATGGCAAAAGTTAAAGAGAGGATTCTCAAGGCAGCAAGAGAAAAGCATATTAAAAGCAAAACATTAATCACAAAGGAACTTACAAGTCTATCAGCTGATTTCTTTACAGAAATGTTGCAGGCCAAAGGGAGTGACAAGATATATTCAAAGTCCTGAAAGGTGAAAGCCTACAACCTAGGGTATTCTATCCAGCAAGGTTATCATTTAGAACAGAAGGAGAGATAAAGAATTTATCAGACAAAAACCAAAAGAATACAGCAATACTACACATATCCTAAAAGAAATATTAAAAGATCTCTAAATGGAAAAGAAAAATCTACAGGATGAAGAAAATCACAATAAGAAAATGAATCACTTAAAAGAAGATGTGGTACATATATACACTGGGATACTATTTAGCCATTAAAAAGAACAAAATAATACTATTGGTAGCAACATGGATAGAGCTAGAGATTATCATATTAAGTGAGGTAAGAGAGAAAGACAAATACAATATGATATCACTCATGTGGGGCCTTCCCTGGTGGTATAGTGGTAAAGAACCTGCCTGCTAAATCTTCTTCGGAGATCAAGAATCCAACACCGTTCACCAAACCCTATCAATCAGAGAGGAAATAAAGTAGAGATTTTTAAAACAATAGGGAAAAAATCAATAAAATCAAGAGCTGGTTCTTTATTAATTTATTTATTTGATTTTGAAGGATAATTGCTTTACAGAATTTTGTTGTTTTCTGTCAAACCTCAACATGAATCAGCCATGAAAAGTGAAGTTGCTCAGTCGTGTCTGACTCTTGCAACCCCATGTACTGTAGTCTACCAGGGTCCTCTGTCCATGGGATTTTCCAGGCAAGAAAACTAAAGTGGGTTGCCATTTCCTTCTCCAGGGGATCTTCCCAACCCAAAGATCAAACCCAGGTCTCTGCATTTCGAGTAGATGCTTACCATCTGAGCCACCTGGGAATGAATCAGCCATAGGTATACATATATCCCCTCCCTTTTAGAACTCCCTCCCATCTCCCTCTCCATCCCACCCCTCTAGGTTGATACAGAGCCCCTGTTTGAGTTTCCTTAGCCATACAGCAAATTCCCGTTGGCTATCTATTTTACATATAGTAATGTAAGTTTCCATGTTAAGTCTTTCCATACGTCTCACCCTCTCCTCCCTTCTCCCCATAGCCACAAGTCTATTCTCTTGGTCT
Organism: Oryx dammah; assembly: GCF_014754425.2. Lineage (NCBI taxonomy): Eukaryota > Metazoa > Chordata > Mammalia > Artiodactyla > Bovidae > Oryx > Oryx dammah. The sequence continues at coordinate 74,717,917 of NW_024070185.1, read as the reverse complement.
GTTTCTCCATTGCTGCCCTGTAAGTAAATTGTTCAGTATTACTTTTCTAGATTCCATATATATGCGTCAGAATATGATATTTATCTTTCTCTTCTAACTTCACTCTGTATAATAGGTTCTAGGTTCATCCACCTCATTAGAACTGACTCAAATGTGTTCCTTTTTATGGCTGAGTAATATTCCATTGTGTATATGTACCAAAACTTCATCCATTCATCTGTCAGTGGACATCTAGGTTACTTCTATGTTCTAGCTGTTGTAACTAGTGCTGCAATGAACAATGGGATACATATGTCATTTTCAATTTTGGTCTCCTCAGGGTATATGCCCAGGAATGGGATTGCTGGGTCATATGGTGGTTTTATTCCTAGTTTTTTAAGGAATCTCCATGCCGTCTTCCATAGTGGCTGTATCAATTTACATTCCCACCAACAGTGCAAGTTTAGTTCAGTCACTCAGTTGTGTCCGACGCTTTGTGATCCCATGAATCACAGCACGCCAGGCCTCCTTGTACATCACCAACTCCCAGAGTCCACCCAAACCCATGTCCATCGAGTCAGTGATGCCATCCAACCATCTCATCCTCTGTCGTCCCCTTCTCCTCCTGCCCTCAATCTTTCCCAGCATCAGGGTCTTTTCAAATGAGTCAGCTCTCCACATCAGGTGGCCAAACTATTGGAGTTTCAGCTTCAACATCAGTCCTTCCAATGAGTATCCAGGACTGATCTCCTGTAGGATGGACTGGTTGGATCTCCTTGCAGTCCAAGGGACTCTCAAGAGTCTTCTCCAACACCACAGTTCAAAAGCATCAATTCTTCGGCGCTCAGCTTTCTTTATAGTCCAACTCTCACATCCATACATGACTACTGGAAAAATCATACCCTTGACTAGACGGACCTTTGTTGGCAAAGTAATATATTTGCTTTTGAATATGCTATCTAGGTTGGTCATAACTTTCCTTCCAAAACAGTATAAAAGCATTCCCTTTTCTCCTCACCCTCTCCAGTATTTATTGTTTGTAGACTTTTTGATGGTGGCCATTCTGACCCATGTGAGGTGTTATCTCATTCTAGTTTTGATTTGCATTTCTCTAATAATGAGCAATGTTGAGCATCTTTTCATGTGTTTGTTAGCCATTTGTATGTCTTCTTTGGAGAAATGTCTGTTTTAGGTCTTTTTTCCACTTTTTCATTGGGTTGTTTGTTTTTCTGGTATTGATTTGTATGAGCTGCTTGTATATTTTGGAAATTAATCCATTTCTTTATACTAACTGAAATATCAGTATGGGAAATTTTTTAAAATATCATTTTTGAAATTATATCAGAGAGTTCTGGTGGCCTAATGGTTAGGATTACAGGCTTTTGCTGCCATGGCCTGAGTTCAATCCTTGGTCAAGGATCCCACAAGCCACCAAATTAATTAATTAAAATAAAATGTCAAAAAAATAAAATACTTGACCAAAGAATAAACTTGACCAAGGAGGTGAAAGACTTATATGCTGAGAACTATAAAACATTGATAAAGAAAACTGAAAGTGACTCAAAGAAATAGAAAGCTATCTCATGCTCTTGGATTAGGAGAATTCAGTTCAGTTCAGTTCAGTTCAGTCACTCAGTCATGTCCGACTCTTTGTGACCCCATGAATCACAGCACGCCAGGCCTCCCTGTCCATCACCATCTCCCGGAGTTCACTCAAACTCACGTCCATCGAGTCAGTGATGCTTGTGTAAATGGCCATACTACCCAAAGCAATCTACAGATTTAATGTGATCCTTATCAAATTACCCATGACATTTTATGCAGAACTAGAACAACTAATTCTAAAACTTTTATGGAACCACAGAAGACCCAGAATTCCAAAGCAATCCTAAGGAAAAAGAACAAAGCTGAAGGCATACCACTGCTAGACTTCAGACAATCTTAAAAAGCTACAGTAATCAGAATAGCATGGTATTGGGCAAAAAACAGACATATGGGTCAATGGAATATAAGAGAGTCCAGAAATAAACCCACACACCTGTGGTCAATTAGTCTTTGTCAAAAGAGGCAAGAATATACAACAGAGTAAAGACAGTCTCTTCAGCAGGTGGTACAGTGAATTTACAACACTTCCTCACACCTTACGCAAAAATAAATTCAAAATCGCTTAGTTGTGTAAGACATGACACCATAAAACTTCCAGAAGAGAGCATAGGCAAAACATTCTCTGACATAAATTGCAGCATGTTTTCTTAGGTCAGTCTCCCTAGGCAAAAGAAATAAAAGCAAAAGTAAACAAATGTGATCTATTCAAACTTAGAAGGTTTTGCACAGCAAGGAAATCATTGTTGTTGTTCAGATGCTAAGTGATGTCTAACTGTGACCCCATGAACTGCAGCATGCCAGGCTTCCCTGTCCATCACCAACTCCCAGAGCTTGCTTAAACTCATGGCCATTGAGTCAGTGATGCCATCCAACCATCTCATCTCTGTCACCCCCTTCTCCTCTTGCCCTCAATCTTTCCCAGCATCAAGGTCTTTTCCAGTGAGTCGACACTTCGCATCAGATGGCCAAAGTATTAGAGTTTCAGCTTCAGCATCAGTCCATCCCATGAATATTCAGGGTTGATTTCCTTTAGAATTAACTGGTTTGATCTCCTTGCTGTCCAAGGGACTCTAAAGAGTCTTCTCCAACACCACAGTTCAAAATCATCAATTCTTCAGTGCTCAGCCTTTATGGTCCAACTCTCACATCCATACATGACTACTGAAAAAAACCATAGATTTGACTATACACACCTTTGTCAGCAAACTGATGTCTCTGCTTTTTAATACACTGTCTAGGTTTGTCATAGCTTTTCTTCCAAGGAGCAAGTGTCTTTCAATTTCATGACTGCAGTCACCATCCACAGTGATTTTGGAGCCCAAGAAAAAAAGATCTGTCACTGTTTCCTCTTTTTCCCCATCTGTTTACCATGAAGTGATGGAACCAGATGCCGTGATCTTCATTTTTTGAATGTTGAGTTTTAAGACAGCTTTTCGCTCTCCTCTTTCACCTTCACCAAGAGACTTTTTAGTTCCTCTTCACTTTCTGCCATTAAAGTGGTATGGCCTGCATATCTGAGGTTGATATTTCTCCCAACAATCTTGATGCCAGCTTGTGAGTCTTCCAATCCAGCATTTCACACGATATACTCTACATATAAGTTAAATAAGCAAGGTGACAATATACAGCCTTGACATACTCCTTTCTCAATTTTGAACCAGTCCATTGGTCCATGTCCAGTTCTAACTGTTGCTTCTTGTCCTGCATGTAGGCTTCTCAGGAGACAGGTAAGGTGGTCTGGTATTCCCATTTCTTTAAGAATTTTCCAGTTTGTTGTGATACACAGTCAAAGGCTTTAGCATAGTCGGTGAAGCAGAATTTAGAATTTTAGAATTCCCTTTTTCCAGAAGATGATGGCAATTTGATTGCTGGTTCCTCTGCCTTTTCTAAATCCAGCTTGTACTGGAAGTTCTTAGTTCACATACTGGTAAAGCCACTCTTGAAGGATTTTGAGCATAATCTTGCTAGCATGTACATTTGTGTGGTAGTTTGAACATTCCTTGGCATTGCATTTCTTTGGGATTGGAATGAAAACTGACCTTTTCCAGTCCTCTGGCCACTGCTGAGTTTTCCAAATTTGCTGGCATATCACATGCAACACTTTAACAGCATCGTCTTTTAGGATATTAAATAGCTCAGCTGGAATTCCATCACCTCTACTAGCTTTGTTCATAAAAATGCTTCCTAATGCCCACCTGACTTCATACTCCAGGATGTCTGGCTCTAGGTGAGTGACCATACCATTGTGGTTATCCAGGTCATTCAGACCTTTTTTGTACAGTTCTATGTATTCTTGATACCTCTTCTTAATATCTTCTGCTTCTGTTAGTGAAAGTGAAAGTGAAGTCACTCAGTCGTGTCCAACACTTGGGGACCCCATGGACTGTAGCCTACCAGGTTCCTCCGTCCGAGGGATTTTCCAGGCAAGAATACTGGAGTGGGTTGCCATTTCCTTCTCCAGGGGATCCTCCCGACCCAGGGATCGGACCCGGGTCTCCCACATTGTAGGCAGACGCTTTACCCACTGAGCCACCAGGGAAGCCCAAAACTACTATGCCTTCTCTGAGGCAAGCTGCTAATCAGATATAAGAAACACTTCAAGGCTAAGGGATTTTGACCAGGCCCCTCTCCCACAATATGCTTTTTGAGATAGAATGGCACAAGGTGTGTCATCCCCAGTCACAAAACAATTGACATGAATACTGATTCGTTGAACCTATTAGCCCAATGTTTGAGAAAAGAAAAAAAAAGTTAGTCTTAGGCCAGAATTGATTTAAAGAAAGGCAGACTACAAAGCAAATACATAGTTTCATTAACATAGCTTAAGAAAAACATTTCCATAAGAAAAACCACATAGGTTAACTCAAGGTTTGAGAAGAGTTAAGTTCAGGCAGAACCAGGCATTGTCAGCACAGAATTAAAATAAGCCTCTTTTAATTTTGTGTAGAGAAAGGAAAAAAGTGTCTGCCAGTTACAGTTTATTTCCTCCTGCCTCTTAGGGATCTCTGGCCTTCCTACCTGTTAACCCTCTCACTCCTGTACAGTGTTATGAACTTCCATCCATCGTTCTCCAGGCACTCTTGTCTACCACATCTAATCCCTTGAATCTTTTCCTCACCTCCACTGTATAATCATAAGGGATTTGATTTAGGTCATACCTGAGTGGCCTAGTGGTTTTCCCTACTTTCTTTAGTTTAAGCCTGAATTTCACAATATGGAGCTGATGATCTGAGCCACAGTCAGCTCCAGGTCTTGTTTCTGTTGAGTGTTTAGTTTCTCTACCTTAGGCTGTGAAGACTATAATCAATCTGATTTCAGTATTGACCATCTGGTGATGTCCATGTGTAGAGTCATCTCTTGTGTTGGAAGAGGGTGTTTGCTATGACCAGTGCGTTCTCTTGGCAAAACTCTGTTAGCCTTTGCCCTGCTTCATTTTGTACTCCACAGCCAAATATGCCTGTTACTCCAGGTATCTCTTGACTTCCTACTTTTGCATTCCAGTCCCCTATGATGAAAAGGACGTCTTTATTTGGTGTTAGTTCTAGAAGGTCTTGTAGGTCTTCATAGAACCATTCCACTTCTGCTTCTTTGGCATTAGTGATTGGGGCATAGACTTGGATTACTGTAATATTGAATGGTTTGCCTTAGAAATGAATAGAGATCATTCCCTTGTTTTTGAGATTGTACCCAAGCACTACATTTGGACTTCTGTTGACTATGAAGGCTACTCCATTTCTTCTAAGGGATTCTTGCCCACAGTAGTAGATTTAATGGTCATCTGAATTAATTTCACCCATTCCCGACCATTTTAGTTCATTGATTCCTAAAATGTCAATGTTCACTCTTGCCATCTCGTGTTTGACCACATCCAACTTACCTTGATTGATGAACCTAACATTCCAGGTTCCTATGCAATATTGTTCTTTACAGCACTGGACTTTACCTTCACCACCAAACACACCCACAACCGAATGACGTTTCTGCATTAGCCCAGCCTCTTCATTCTTTCTGGAGCTATTTCTCTGCTCTTCCCCCATAGCATATTGGACACCTACTGACCTGGGGGGCTTATCTTCCTATGTCATATCTTTTTGCCTTTTGTTGTGTTCATGGGGTTCTTGAGGCAAGAATACTGAAGTGGTTTGCTATTCCCTTCTCAGGTGGACCATGTTTTGTCAGGCTCTGACTAGCAGGGACATGCCCTTCAGCCACTCCACGTAGCCAGATGGTATGCCTGGTGCCCTGGTTTTCCCACTGATCGTCCTCGTTGAGCATGTAAACCTTCACCTGCTGCCAGGTGTTGGTCAGCACGCTGCCTGGGGGCCAGGGCAAAGGCCCTGCTGCAGTCACAGGAGTTTGGGATTAGCAGATACAAGCTACTACATATAAAATAGGTAAGCAACAAGGTCCTACTGTATAGCACAAGGAATTATATTCAATCTTATAATAAACTATAATGGAAAATAATCTGAAATACATATATGTAAAATTGAATCACTTTGCTGTACATCAGAAGCTAACGCAACATTGTAAATCAACTATACTTCAATTTAAAAAATATTTGCAAAATATACATGATATTTTCATATTATTAAATAAAACAAGATAAAAACCATGACTATAATATGCTTTCATTTGTGAAAAAATATTACTTTATTTATACTTCCTATCCCAAATCAATTCCTAAATCAATTCTGAAAGGTACACAGGGAAGGAAAAGGGGAGAGAAAGATGAGAAAGACACATACTACATACCTTTTTCTGCCTTGGTAATTTTGTGTGCCTACTTTTAAAAAACAATTTTAAGTTACTGAAATAAATGCTTCCATCAAGAGAACTCATTCCTGCTCCTCCAGGATTTCCCTTCAAGCCCAATCCAGTCCACCCACATGCACCTCTACTAGAGGTAGACTGCATTTCTTATTGCCAAATGAACTCCATGGCCCATCCCTCAGTATTCTGCGTCTTCTGGTAAGTTTCTCTCCTACCTAGAACACACTCCTGTCACCCACAGCCTGCATGTAAACATTCAACTCCAGTTTCACTCTACCCAGGAGCCTTCTCTGACTATGCATCCTGAGCCTGTGTTTTTTCCCCTTAGGAATGGGATGTTTGTGACCTGGCCCTCAGAGATGAATAAATGATTCCATTTGTTTTCCATTGCTGGTTGTTACTTTGTGTGGATTAGTCTTATCTTAGAAACCAGTGAAGTGGTTTTGGGTTGCTGGCTCTAACAGCAACATGACTGAAAATATCTTTGTATCCTTGACACTGTCCAGCTTAGGACTGAGCACAGATTGATCACTCACCATGCCAGATAGATAGAGGACTGGACACTGGAAGAAGGATCAAGTGGTATCTTCAGAGATATTGAGGGCCAAGAATTTTTTAGCTGTGAGACCACTGTTACCAGGGAAAGACTCTCTCAAGGAAATTCAGAAAATTTGAGATATTGGAGTCAGATCACAATATCCACAGATAAGCCAAGCAGGTAATATAATGTCTATAGTCAAGGTGTAGGAATGATGGGTCTTGGGAGTGATTGGAAAAAACACCCGTCATGCCTAAAAGTTACCATACGAGCCACTGTGTTTAACGACTGAAGCCCGTGAGCCCTAGAGCCAGCAAACCAAAACTGCTGAGCCAGCATGCTGCAACTACTGAAGCCCATACACCTAGAGCCTGTTGTCCACAACTGGAGATTAGCCCCCACTCTCCACAACTAGAGAAAGCCCAAGAGCAACAAGGAAGACCCAGAGTAGCCATAAATAAAGGTCTCCATTCCCAAGCCATAACCAGTCTCTGCCGTCCCTAATGTATGCTTCTCACATACATTTTCAGTACAGGTGGAGTTTACAGAGGTTCCTCTGTCCCAGCTACTCTTTCTCAAAAGGTACCTAATATTCCTAAACACTCAGTTTTCAGTGGATGGCTGACAAGACAGCTGTCACAAAGGAAGAGCTGAGCTGTCAGACTGGTGGAGGCTGTGGAAAATGAAGACAAAGTGGAAGCAAAGACACTGCCTGCAAGGGACACCTTCAGTCCTTACAACAAGATACCCTCATTTACAGACTGAATCACCACGTGAGCTCCTCTAGACAGGTATGTCTTTTGACACCACACCTGCCTTGTGAAACAGGTGGGCTTTGTGATGTAGTCTGAGGGCTGGTTCCGTCATCTGTGAGGTGGAGACCACAGGCATACCATGGAGAATCATTAGGCACCAGGACCCTGAGTGCCTACATATAGGAATGGTTGGTCTCCTCATGCTAATGGGGGTTTTAGACCATGCTGATCTCGACTTCTGTTCTGTGGGATTTAGGGTATTTCTTATATATCTCTGGCTCCCTCTTCATTATTATCCTAACTATCTGGCAAGTGAAAGAGAGCTACCATGGATTAACGGAACGTAAAAGGAGCTGCTGCCGGGTAGGGAAACGCTATGACCATGGCTGCGCTAGTCAAGTCTTAGATAAGACACATTGTTACTCTTTATAGTACCTCTCTTTCTCAGAGCCTAGAAATAATGCCCTGTTAGCCCACCCCTTCTGTATATTCTAGTTGAAAAATTAAGAATTTCTATCTAACTTGGGTTGAGTGCTAGATAAAATGGAATCTACCTCATTGGATTTCTTCTCACCTCCAAAAATGGGGGATTTTTCTGATTGGTGGACTTGGTAAGCAGAAGTCTCTGGCTGAGAGCCACCAACTATTTAATACATTCCATTATTCCTCCTGTATCACATTAAGCCCCCTGACAAACTTGTCCTGAGAAAGGGGACAGGAGGTATAGAATATGGAAAGAACTGAAGTAAGTGCGAAATAAGTAAAAAAATGAAATGTTCAGGTGAAAAGCTGGAGTACAGGACGAACATATAGATGAGTGTATAAAATACAGAGATACAGAAAGAGACTGGGAAATGTATATTTCCTTTGTTTCATTTTGGATGTGAAAAAAAATGGTGTCCCAGCTTCACACTCTTTTAATTCTTTTTCTTTAAGAGTCACCGGAAAGTCAGACAAGGGGCTAGAGATGCAGCGTCAAGAGGTAAAGTCTCAGTCTCTGCTCTGACTCCCCTCCACTGTGGGCAAGGAACCCTGGCCCGTGATGGGCCCTGGTGCCAGGAGCCAGGTACTCTAACCACTGAAGACTTCCATTGTCTAAGCTGACAAATTTTCCCAGAAAAAAATAGGGGCGATGGCAAATCAGAGTCTGGGAATGTTCTAAAGTCCACCTTACCCCCGGGAATGAAAAGAGAGGAAACACGAGAGAAGTCCTTAACTGTGTCACTTACTAGTTTTATGACCCTCTGGAAGTCTCTTCATCTCTCAGTCTTGTTCCTATGAAACAGTATCTGATGATCCTGCCTCACTCACAGCATAGTTGTGAAGATCAAATGAGAGCAGGCCCAGAAGAGCATATCATACCTGGTTAAGTCATACACAGACGTGCTTTACAGCACTCACTTTGGAGTTTGCAATCTCCTCTCATTCAAAGGCTTCCTATAGGATGTCCCTGAACCCTCTCCTGCTCCATCTAACACTGTCTCCTGGTTTCTCAGCTAGGAGACTTTCCCAGGAAGAAGCTGAGAAGCCGTGGGAGCTGCTTTCTGTCATGAGAAGGTGATCTCTTGCTCTTTGCAGTCTCCCAATTCCCAGTCTGGCCTGTGATCATTTGTCTGTTTGACCTGTGACAAGGTTGGAGAGGAGAATGGCTGGGAGGGAGCCAGACACATTGGAGCCTGGAGCACTGGTTTGGAGGGTTGCCAGGGCAAGGGGCGCTCAGATACTTCAGAAGAGAGTGTCCTAGTTCTCTGTGCTAGGGTCAAGTGGCCCTGGAATTCAGGAGTTCACTAGTAGATGCACTAGTTCATAAAAGACTCTACATGGTTCTGCACTCAAGCCACAAGACAAGTTATACAGTCAGGAGAATAGATGATTGAGTGCATAATTAATTCATCATTTTCATATTCTCTTTACAGCTACACCCATTCAAGGGCAAACCCCTGGACCCTGCTGACATTACCTCCTCTGGTTCTGTCTTCAGGGAGGTCAGTTCCTGGGACAGCCCTGAGACAGGAGCTTGTAATATTATTTATTTCTTCTCTAGAGAAAGGGGACAGACTCTCAAGAGATGTTGTGTGCACTCTTTAATCCCCAGAACAGAGTTCCCAAAAGAATCTCCTTTTTCATAGTTTGGAAATACTGAATACTAGGCCACAGGCTTGGCCCATAAACAGAATGACTCCAGGTTCTACATGGTGATATTCCTGGTGCTGTGCCATCAGCTAAACCTGTCTGCCTGGTTCCTTCTCCTAGCTCAGCTTCTCAACACAGGTCACAAAGGACTCACCCACCACCTACTCTCTCAAGGTCCTGTGCCCCCATCAGTTGTCTGAGACCTCATCCAATAAGCCCCAGGCCCTCAGCCCAGCCCACCATAACTTGCCAAATGTCATTTCCCTAGGGGAATAAAATGGATGAGTAAACAGGCAGCAGAGGCAGGCCTCTGAGCTTATAGGACTAGGGGATGGCAGCCCAGTCTGAGGCCAAAGAGGCAGCTGTCACTCCATCAGTAACAGATGGTTGCCATGTTTCCCTCCCCAGCCAGGGCTGGCTTCCTCAAGAGGGGAGTGTGCGGCAGCTCCTGTGTGAAGATCCCTGCTGCCAAACCTGCAACAGCATGGCTCTGGAAATTCAGCAGGTGCTGGCAGATGAGAATACCCTGGTCTTCCCAACTTCAGGGGAGCCAGCACAGGGCTCCTCTTGCCTAGAGGTTTTGTCCACGCCTAAAGTTTCTTTCCAGCAGAGTATGGAGCATCGTTCCCCGCACTCCAAAGACCTTTCACTTCCATCTGCAAACCTCACAGTGTCACAGAAATCCTTGGCACAGTCAGTGGCCCAGTCACCTGGTACAGCTGGCATCCATGATTACTGGGCTGAACACCTCAAGCTAAGGCAGGGATTTCAAATGCCAGAGGTGCCCAGGGGCCCAGAGACTATGCTTTCTTCGAGATTTGAGGAGCCAAGGGTTTCAGTGAACTTGCAGGAGATAATCCAGAGCCACCCCAACCTTGTCTATGGGAACCAAGGCCAGCAGCCCTTGAATTCCCAGGTCTCTCTGCTGACCCTGAATCGAGAAATCACACCTCTAACACATCCTATGGCCTTAAATATGGTCACTGTCCTTCCTGCCCACCTGCCGTTCCTTAGTCCAGAAGTCCTGAGGCTTCTTGAGGTACATGTAAGAAGACTGATGCATTTCCAGAGGTGGGGGCTCCCCAGACGTGTGGAAGAGTCCCTGAGGCAGCTTATGCCAAACCCGCCACTATTTTGCCACCCTGTACATAATCAACCAGTTTCTTTCATCCAGAATGATATTTCTCAGTTCTCCATTGAGAAATTCGGGACCATTTCATACCAGAACTGGGGCTCATGTATAGCTGGCCAACCTACCCAGGCCTTCTGGGTTTCTGAATGGTCCATTATGGACCCAGAACAAAGACACTACTACCAGCAAATCCCAGACCATACGACTCTAGCCTCACCCTATGTGGCTCTTAAAGAATCAAGTGGCCTTTATCTAATGCCTGGGCAACAGGCTAGTGATTCAGAGGGCCCTGTGCAGCCGAAATACAGCCAGCTATTCTGTGGCCTCCCTTCTCTGCACAGCGAGTCCCTAGTTGACACCTTCTTGGGTTATCAAGGCCTCTCCATGAACAAGAGCATGTCCAAGCACTCCTTGAAGTATCCTTTTCTCTTCAAGGAGCTCTCCTGCTTCCCTCTGATGCCTAAAACTCTGCCCCAGTCAGCTCTACCCTCTTCTCCATCTTCCCCAAACTGGACAGCTCCACCTGAGCACCAACAAGCTCAGATCAGTAGCCCCTTGCTGACTCTGGATGAATGTAAAGCCTTGGAGTGGCACCTGCTGCAGAGGCAGCTCCAGCTTCAGTGGGACTTTCCAGATGTTTTCCAGAGAGATCAGCACACTGAGAGCCCCATGCAGTGTAAGCCCAGTGACCAAGCCCAATCTTCTGAGACTATAAAAACTTCCTGGCCAGGTCAGCCTGTCTCCACCATCACAAAGGAACTATTCTTCCCAGAGCAGGCCAGGAGGCTGCTGGAATTCCACCTCCAGAGACCACTGGTTCATAATCACTCGAGCCTACCCTGGAAGAACCAGGAGTCCCTTCAGTTGCCTCTGCCCCCTGCTGGCCAGCAGACTCTGTCCTGGAGCAGCACAGCCCTGGACAATGTGAATGTCCCCCAACCTACAGCTCTAGAGGGCACTGGGGTTGGCGACCCACTCCCAGCCATTAAGGACCCATTGTCAGTCCCTATGTTGCACATGACTGACCAGGCCAAGGCAACACTGCAGAGCCATGTTGACTCCAAATGCGAGGAGATTCACCAGGGCAAGGTTCCTGTCTGCATACATGGCTCTTGTGAGTTCAAAATTCCTGGGGGCCTGCAAGTGGCTCCCTTCACCTGCATCCCAGAAAGCAAGCCCCTGGAACTACAGGCAGCAGATGACCTGGACAAACGACAGGAAGTTACACCCTGGATGCCAACGGCCCTTGACCAGCAGCAACAAGCCTCATCAGATGCTCTCATTAAACATCCTAAGTTGCCCTGGGCCCTGTCTCAGAGAGCCATTGAGAAACTGAAGACAACTTTACAGCACAAGTATCTGGCCTTCTTGTCAGGACTGCCTGCTCCTTATTATGTGGCTCTCTCCAGGGCTATGGCTCCAGCAATCACTTCTCCAGCTGTGAAGACAGAGATGGTACCTGGACCTATCCAATTCCCAACAGAACCTCCGACTCAGGTGCCCTCACCTGAAGAGCAGGGTCTGAGTCCTGGGCCAGGCTTTCAAGATGGCAATGAGGCTTGTGCAGACGCAGCAGGTGAATTCCAGGCTGAAGTGCAGATGGAAGGAATAATCAAGATGGTGCCTCAAGAAAGCCAGACAGGGTCTGCAAGGCCCTGCTCACTCAGGGAACCCATCTTGACTAAACTAAATTTCCATCTGAGAAAGAAGATCCTAGAGATACAACTGGGAATTCCCCTAAAGGCAAGGGAGTCCAGAGAACAAATGGTAGCAATGCCAAAGAACATGTGCACACAGGAGTCTCCTGGGAATCTATACAACCAAGGAAAACTACCACTCCAGGATCTCCCCATCCCACCAGATACACCACGTTCCCCAGATCCAGAATGGCTCCACCTCTCAGAAGAGCTAGCCACGGAGTTAAAGACAGTGCATCAGAAACAGAAGCAACATCATCCCAGTGCAGCACGCCGTGAGTCTGTCCACTGGGCCGCCCAGATCTCACAACCCAGTGGGGACACAACAGAGGCCAAGGCCCAGGTTCTTTGTGCTCAGCTGGAAGCCAGTGTGAACAACCCCAGCCTGGAGGAGCCCTGGAGCTCTGAGCCCCATAAGCCTGACAAGAGCAAGGACTCAGCCCAAGTTCCCACACTGGCAGAAAAGAGAAAGAAGCCAGGCAAACCCAAATCAGTTGGGGACCGCAGAGAAGGGGATGCAAGCTTCATACTCTCCTCCACAAGAGAAAAAAGCCACTCAACTGAAACACAGAGGCCAGAAGGGGTGCTCCTGAACAGGACACCCTGCAGCTCCTGTTGCCAGAGACGTCATTTTCACCTTGATGCTCCCTGCCAGCACAGTCCTCAGCATCACCCTCAGCTTAGACTCCCAGAGCTACCTCCTGGAGTCCCTGAGGGGAAAGACTCTGAGAAGAATGACCTGCGAGCCAGTCAAGCCAAGCTCAATGTCATCCTCAAACCAACAAGAGTTCCTGAGAACGCCCAGCCTGTGGTGCCCCAGGTGTCACAGGGCCAGCCTTTCCTGGGCCAACTCACTCCAGGTAACCCACTGCGGGGCCACACTTTACAAGGTCAGATGTTGCAGGGGCCAGTGATGCCAGGCTATACTCACCAGAGGCCCAGTCTTCCAGATTCTGGCTTTAGAAATAAGATGAAATCTTTTTTGCACTGTATTAACCTCAAAACAAAAGGCAAAGGGCATAAGGAATCCACGTCCCCCACCTCTGAGAAAATGGCTAACACAAGAAAAGTAAATGTAGCAAAGAGCCTGGCTCCAGCCAAAAGTCCCAAGGAGAGACCTCAGACAGAGAAGATAAGAGGGGACCTGAAGGCCCAGTTTCCACCACCTGAGAAGCAGATGGGCCTGGCCTTCATGGACATACCCCAGTCCCTGGACAGCAAGCTCTGGCAATGCTCCTACTCGCATCAACTCCACTCGGCCTCTGTTCTGAGCACCCCTTACCACTGCCCTTGGCACTGTCCTCGAGTGGTTTGTGCCACCCAACCAGGGAACCCACCCTGACCCTCAGCTGTCACTTCAGACAAAAACACTGGTCTGTTCAAGAAGATGCAGCACAATCAAAAGACTTCATAGTCTACCCAATGTCTGCATCCCTTAAAGAGGATGCTACTGTAATTTTCATTAATGTACAGGTGGGCAGAATACCACCCAAAATACACTCTACATCTCTAAGCAGAGAGTTGTGTGTCTGCTCTTTTCTCCACTGTGGTATGTTCAGGAAAGGCACATGGGAAGTAAAGTTTCTTCCTATCTAGAAAAGGAGCTGTAACTCACACTTAAGCTGGGTCAGCATTCCACACAACACCCCCCTCACTGGACTGTGGAGAAAGGGACTTAAGCAGAGAAGGAAGGCCCTTGTCTAAGGTACAGTGAAAGTAAAAGTCAGGCTTGACTTCTATCACGGCATCCTTGGGCACAGAGGACCATTTTGGGCCTGAGGATAGTACTGTCAAGGAGTAGCCAGGAATCCCACAAGCAAAATTCACTGATGATTTCTATATATGCCCACAATCTGGAGGGAAGTGCCAGTGTTCCAACTTTGAGGAGGTGCTTTGGTTTATTATCAACAGCATATAGCTAATATAACTAATGTCAGAAGCAAATGGTAGAATCTCCCCTCCCTGCCCCCTGGTGGTTATTGGTTAGATCTTTCTGGAGAACACACCAGGGAGGCTGCTGGAACTCTCTTGCCTGTATCCCACTTCCACTGCCTATCAGCTGCATGGAGTGAATGACACCTGGGGAGGCACACAAATCATTACATTAGTATGACATGTAATGAAACAGGGAATCCTACTGCAGGATTACTGAAGTACTCTTCTTAAGAGGACCCCAGAAGGGTCACAATAAAAATAACCTTGATTATGCTGTACACTAACAGTGCCATGTGTCAATTATATCTTAAAATTGGAAGGGAATTCCCTGGTGGTCCAGTGGTTAGGACTCGGCAGGGGGCATGGGTTTGATCCCTGGTCAGGGAACTAAGATCCCACAAGCTGCACCACGTAGCCAAAGTAAAAATGGGAAGAAAAATACTTAAAAAAAAAAAACAAATAAACAAATAAACCTTGAGAAGTGTCTTATATTCAATTAAAATATTTGCTTACTTACTATATGCAAGGTACTATCACAATCACAGCAAAGACATAGGAAGTACACAATGGAGTTCATGATTTCATGGGACAGTCTCACCTGCCCAAATTGTCTAATCAACATAAATACCTGAATGGCCAATATTCACCTTAAACTAAACAACAGTAAACTCCTGAGTCCCTGCCCCAACCATCATCTAATTACATATACAAAACATGCTCCAATCACAGTATTCACATCAGTTCAGTTCAGTCACGTCACTCAGTCGTGTCCGACTCTTTGTGACCCCATGAATCGCAGCACAACAGGCCTCCCTGTCCATCACCAACTCCTGCAGTTCACTCAGACTCACGTCCATCGAGTCCGTGATGCCATCCAGCCATCTCATCCTCTGTCGTCCCCTTCTCCTCCTGCCCCCAATCCCTCCCAGCATCAGAGTCTTTTCCAATGAGTTAACTCTTCGCATGAGGTGGCCAAAGTACTGGAGTTTCAGCTTTAGCATCACTCCTTCCAAAGAAATCCCAGGGCTGATCTCCTTCAGAATGGACTGGTTGGATCTCCTTGCAGTCCAAGGGACTCTCAAGAGTCTTCTCCAACACCACACTCAGTTAAGAGCAATTCCATCTTTCCAGTTGTTCTGGACAAAAACAGTGGTGTCACCCTTGACATTTTTTCCTGATCATTCACATCCAAACCATCCTCTTGGCTACACCTTATGAAATGAATTCAAAACATGACCATTTCTCCCTCTGATGCTATGATTACTGCAATAGTAACATGACTAATCTCCCAGCTTCTGCCTGAGATCATACTTCCAACATTTTTTTCTCAACACAGAAGCTTGCTGCACCTAAGGCAAGGTCCTAGCTGTTGATGATTAGATAGAAAGATAGATTAGATAGTGATGATGGTGGGTGATGCAGAAATGGAGGAAGGGAAGGGGAAGGAGAGGGAGGAGGAGGAGAAAGAAGGAAATAAAGAAAAACTGAAATGTAAAACCATGAAACTGAATAAGATCACCAAGGCAATAATTCACAAACAAAGAACAGATCTAAGGACCAGGCTCTGGGATACCCCAACATTAAGAAATTGAAGGGATTAAGCTTCTGTTCAGGATGCCAGAGTAGAAGGCTGTGTGCTCATCTCCTCCTGGGAGAACACCAAAATCACAACTAGTTGTTGAACAAGCATCAACAGGAGAACACTGGAATCAACCAAAAAAAAAAAAAAGATACCCCATGTCCAAAGACAAAGAAGCCACAGCAAGACATCCCTCCTAGCAGGAGGCTTACACAAGCCTCTTAACCTCCTCCATCAGAGGGCAGAAAGAAGAAGCAAGAACCACAATCCCACAGAGGCTACTCAGCCATAAAAGGAATGCATTTAAATATGTTCTAATTAGGTGGACAAAACTAGAGCCCATTATATAGAGTGAAGTAAGTCAGAAAGAGAAATATAAATATCATATACTGACACATATATATGGAATCTGAAGAGATAGTGCTGATGAATTTACAGAAATTTACAGTACCAACAGATAGTCACTGGGGATTTGCTGTATGATTCAGGGAACTCAAACAGGGGCTCTGCGACATGCTGAAGGGTGGAGTGGAGAGGGAGATGAGAGGGAGGTCTGGGAGGGAGGGGACATGGGTGTGCCTATGGCTGATTCTTAATGTATGACAGAAAACCACAAAATTCTATAAAGCAATTATCCTTCAATTAAAAAAAAAAGAGCAGCAATCCCACAGAAGCTAGAACAAAAACCACATTACAGAAAGTTAATGAGGATGAAAAAGCAGAAAGTTATGTCCCAGATGAAGGGACAAGATAAAACCCCAGAACAACAACTAAATGAAGTGGAGATAGGCAACCTTCCAGAAAAAGAATTTAGAATAATGATAGTGAAGATGATTCACGACCTCGGGAAAACAATGGAGAAGGTGCAAGAAATGTTTACCAAAGACCTAGAAGAACTAAAGAACAAACAGACAGAGATGAATAATACACTAGAAGGAATCAATAGCAGAATAACTGGGGCAGAAGAATGGATAAATGACCTGGAAGACAGAATGGTGGAAATCACTGCCACAGAACAGAATATAGGAAAGAGAATGAAAAAAATGAAGACAGCTTAAGAGGCCTCTGGGACAACATTAAACACACCAACATCCAATTACAAGGGTCCCAGAAGGAGAAGAGAGAGAGAAAGGACCTGAGAAAGTAAAAGTATTTGAAGAAATCATAGCTGGAAACTTTCCTAACATGGAAAAGGAAATAGTCAACCAGGTCCAGGAATCACAGAGAGTCCCAGGCAAGATAAACCCAAGGAGGAACACACCGAGACACATGGTAATCAAACTGACAAAAACAAAGATAAAATATTGAAAGAAACAAGGGAAAAACTACAAATAACATACAAGGGAATTCCCATCAGGTTATCAACTGATTTCTCAACAGAAACTCTACAAGCCAGAAGGGGATGGTATGGATATATTTAAACTGATGAAAGGGAAGAACCTACAACCAAAAATACTCCACCTAGCAAGACTGTCATTCAGATTTGATGGAGAAATCAAAAGCTTTCCAGACAAGCAAAAGTTAAGATAATTCAGCACCACCAAAACAGTTCTACAACAAATGCTAGAAAAACTTCTCTAGGCAGAAAACATAAAAGACCTACAGAAAATAAACACAAAACAATTAAGAAAATGGTAATATATCATACATATCAATAATTACCTTAAATATAAATGGATTAATACACCAACCAAAAGACATAGACTGGCTGGGCAAATGAAAACATGTGCATGTATGCACTTCCACTCACCACATCACTCTGCTTGGCTCTCCAAATTATATGTAATTATTTTACATTTTTAAGTTAATCATGTTCCCATTATGGCTGGCAATTGCAATTATCTTTTACTTTTTATCTGGTTGTTGATTGTGAAAGCTGACAAACATCTTTTACTATTGTGATTATGTAACTATTACTCACTTAATACCATTGTATCATGACTAGTCAACAGAAAAATAACAGAATTCTGTATCACCAAAGCTACCATTTAATAGAAAAACCTGTAATCACTTTTTAAAATCCAGATGCATATTGTTTTTTCTCCAAAGCTCCAGATATGTTTCTAATGATCAGTTCAGTTCAATTCAGTCACTCAGCTGTGTCCGACTCTTTGCATCCCCATGAACCACAGCACGCCAGGCCTCCCTGTCTATCACCAACTCCCAGAGTTTACCCAAACTCCTGTCCATCAAGTCAGTGATGCAATCCAACCATCTCATCCTCTGTCTTCCCCTTCTCCTCCTGCCCTCAATCTTTCCCAGCATCAGGGTCTTTTCAAATGAGTCATTTCTTTGCATCAGGTGGCCAAAGTATTGGAGTTTCAGTTTCAACATCAGTCCTTCCAATGAACGCCCAGGATTGATCTCTTTTAGGATGGACTGATTAGATCTCCTTGCAGTCCAAGGGACTCTCAAGAGTCTTCTCCAACACCACAGTTCAAAAGCATCAATTCTTCAGTGCTCAGCTTTCTTTATAGTCCAACTCTCACATCCATACATGACCACTGGAAAAACCATAGCCTTGACTAGACAGGCCTTTGTTGACAAAGAAATGTCTCTGGTTTTTAATATGCTATCTAGGTTGGTCATAACTTTTTTTCCAAGGAGTAAGAGTCTTTTAATTTCATGGCTGCAATCACCATCTGCAGTGATTTTGGAGCCCCCAAAAATAAAGTCAGCCACTGTTTCCACTGTTTCCCCATCTATTTGCCATGAAGTGATGGGACCAGATGTCATGATCTTAGTTTTCTGAATGTTGAGCTTTAAGCCAACTTTTTCACTCTCCTCTTTCACTTTCATCAAGAGGCTCTTTAGTTCTTCTTCACTTTCTGCCATAAGGGTGGTGTCATCTGCATATCTGAAGTTATTGATATTGATCACCCATGTTAAAAAAAAAATTGAAGTGAAAAGTAGGAATGAGTGAGCAAAGACTGAGAAGTAATAGCCAGTGAGGTAGGAGGAAAACCAGGAGAGTACTAGAAGCCAAGACAGATAAGCATTTCAAGGGAAAGTGGTCAACTGCATGAATGTTGCCAATCTGCCAAGTAAGATGAGGACTCACAGTTGATCATTAGATGTAATAACAGAGATCATTTGTGGCCTTGAGAAGCATAAGGTGAGAGACTGAGATAAAGGCATAACGAGTGGATTTGAGATAGAGAGCAATTGGTGATAACAAGTGTAATCAACTGCTTTAGAGAGGTTTGTTCCACAGAGTTGCAGAAAAATAAGGAAATATCATCAAGAGGGTTTTTTAAAGGTAGGAGATATATTCAATAGCATGTTGGATGTTGCTGGAAAAGATCCAGTCAAGAGAAATAACTCGATGCAGGAGAGAAAGGGGGAGATGCTGGAGCAATGACATGGTGCAGAAGTAACAGAATAGGAGTGAGTCCCCAGGTTGAAGGGGTGGCCTTGGCTTAAATCACAGATAGCTTGCTGGTGGTAAGTACAGAGAAAGTGACAGTAATGGGGGACTTTGCGTATCATGAGAACAGCTTCCCTACAATTAAGAGAAAGGGGCAAATACCTAAAGGGGAGAATGATGAACTGGGAGGGATTGATAAAGACAGCCAAAACTCTGGAAGTTACTACAGCAGGTGGTTTCTTTTCGGCCTAAGAAGTCAGTGGCAGAACATGAACCCAGGTGGGCAAACGTGGTTGGTGATCACATGTGTGAAGCAGATGTTCTTGGAATATAGGGGGAGAAAGCTCCAGATGCACAAAGCATGAAGAAGTTGGGGCTTGAGACTGAGAAAAAGGGCAGGTGTGGCATCCTAGTGTCCAGCCAGAAACCAGGGACGTCTGTGGGTGGGAAGAGACAACTGGGAAGCAGAAAGACAGAGAGGCTGCCCCGAGGGGATGGGAGGGACCCTCTGCTTTGCACACCTCATCTCTCTCACAAGGTGACACTTCTGCA
>NW_024070185.1:74606088-74677872 GCF_014754425.2 Oryx dammah | reverse complement strand
TATGCAGTTCAGGAAGCAACAGTTAGAACTGGACGTGGAACAACAGACTGGTTCCAAATAGGAAAAGGAGTACGTCAAGTCTGCATATTGTCACCCTGCTTATTTAACTTATATGCAGAGTACATCATGAGAAACACTGGACTGGAAGAAACACAAGCTGGAATCAAGATTGCCGGGAGAAATATCAATAACCTCAGATATGCAGATGACACCACCCTTATGGCAGAAAGTGAAGAGGAACTAAAAAGCCTCTTGATGAAAGTGAAAGAGGAGAGCGAAAAAGTTGGCTTAAAACTCAACATTCAGAAAACGAAGATCATGGCATCTGGTCCCATCACTTCATGGGAAATAGATGGGGAAACAGTAGAAACAGTGTCAGACTTTATTTTTGGGGGGGCTCCAAAATCACTGCAGATGGTGACTGCAGCCATGAAATTAAAAGACGCTTACTCCTTGGAAGAAAAGTTATGACCAACCTAGATAGTATATTCAAAAGCAGAGACATTACTTTGCTGACTAAGGTCCATCTAGTCAAGGCTATGGTTTTTCCTGTGGTCATGTATGCATGTGAGAGTTGGACTGTGAAGAAGGCTGAGTGCCGAAGAATTAATGCTTTTGAACTGTGGTGTTGGAGAAGACTCTTGAGAGTCCCTTGGACTGCAAGGAGATCCAACCAGTCCATTCTGAAGGAGATCAACCCTGGGATTTCTTTGGAAGGAATGATGCTAAAGCTGAAGCTCCAGTACTTTGGCCACCTCATGTGAAGAGTTGACTCATTGTAAAAGACTGTGATGCTGGGAGGGATTGGGGGCAGGAGGAGAATAGGACGACCAAGGATGAGATGGCTGGATGGCATCACGGACTCGATGGACGTGAGTCTGAGTGAACTCCGGGAGATAGTGATGGACAGGGAGGCCTGGCGTGCTGCAATTCATGGGGTCGCAAAGAGTCGGACACAACTGAGCAAATGAACTGAACTGAACTGAACTGAACTGAATCCAAGATGAACTAGCTCTATCAATAGGAACCATAAACCCAATTCCAAACCCTATTTTACCATCACTATTATTCTAGTCCTGACCACTGTCCACTTCTGACCACTGCTGACCACTGTCTACTTCCAATCTGCAACCACTATGTCACATTCCAAGCATAGTCTGAACTCTAACCCCGACCCTAGGCAGCTTCACATGGGGTAATGTCTGCAACTACACTGAGCACACAAACATCACACACTGATGAAGGAACAGGTCATTTGTAGTCCCGGGATCCCATAGCTCCCTCAGTAACATCTGCACAGTCATCAGGGCAGCCTGTCCCTGGAGCCCTCAGTGATCATCTGGGAGCCCAGGAGCACCAGGGCACCCAGGTCCTTTGACCCTTGTTAGATGTATGAACCCTCAGGGGCCCAGCTCACCCCAAGCTCTGTTCCGGGACTAGCTTGGCTTCTGAGCTAAAATTCCTGCCATACCCCTCCCCGGCTCCCGCCTGCCAAGCTGGGAGCATCTGCTGCCCTGGAACACCCATCAAGCAGGAATGAATGGGCCTGGGGTTGAAGGGAATGCTGGCTCTTCCCAATGTGGGAGTTTCCAGACTCCTGCACCACCCACACCTAGGACCGCTACCGCTACCCCAGAGCCTGGCCCAGGTGCCCGTCCTAAAGAAGTAGCAGCCTGCCAACACCAGGGGAGTAGGGGTGGACGGCACACCTCCTCCCTCTCCTCCAGGGTCTCAGTCTGGTGACAGAGTGTGTTCACTCTGTGCTCATTAGCAAGTAAAGCTGAAGGGAGTCACATACACCTCCCTCTCCCTCACCCTCAGCACAGGACCTCTGGTGTAACACACCTCTGTACCTTGGCCACCTTAGAGACTGTCCAATACCACCTAGGCTCCATCAAGAGCTCACCAAGCCCAAATATTCACCCAACAGACTAGAACACTTAGGTGGCTACTCACATGTCATATGTGCAGCCATTTGAGTCTGTGTCTCCTTCCTTAATGTCTACACCCAAGCTGGCTGGAGGACCAAGAGAGGGGTTGGCTCAGGGCTGCAAGCTCCAGACTCCTACACCAAGCTTAGGGTTTGGGTGAGACTGTGAGATGAGCCCAGGTCAGCATCCGAGGGCAGAGGAATGGCTGGGTGACAGACCTGAGGCCCCAGAGAAGGATAAGGATAACAACTCCTCTCACCACCTGAGGCCCTTTCCTGGGGACTGCATCTGTACCTGAGCCCCACTTCTTTCCAGGCTCCTGCCTCCACCCATCAAGTCAGACATCTGCATGCCAGTATACAGCAGTGATTTTCTGTCACCTTCCTGCTCTAAGAGCAGTTCTTTCCCAACCTGGTTTTAGGTCCAGCCAGGTATCTATTAATACCTCTGGCAAAATCCCCACTCTTTCCTTCCCTTCCTTTAGAGCCCCTAACTTAGATTCTGAGCCACAGTAGCAAGTAAGGAAGTCCCAGTACCTCCAGTATGGAACATCTCCCTGAGGCTGGTCTACCCCTACAGGCACAAGTTCAGAGGTAGGGACTTAGGGCAGGTCCTCAGAAGTTTTCCAAATTGAGGGAAAGACAATTGAGGATGGGACCCAAGGAGGCTGCGGACACCATCTAACAAACAAGAGCCCCCATGATGGCATAAACAAGGGGAATGGGGCAGGATGTCCTGGGAGAGACAGGGAACCTAGGATGTTAGGAGAGGAGACCGTACAGTCCCCATATCTTCCCATTCATGTTCTCCCTCTTTCCACAAGCTGTGCCAGGGCAGAAGGTCCCCCCTCAGGAAGATTAGGGGTATATCACCTCAGCTTCCTCTTCCCCTGGACCACCTTTGTTCCCTTCCCATGGCTCTGTGCCCATCTGGAGTTTGGGATGAGTTCACTATTTACTCTCCCAGCCCCACCCCACCAAATTCTTGAAAGTGCTTGGACAGCTTGATAAAAATACATATCCTTTGGCTCTATTCTGAGATTCTGTTTAATATGGTCTGGGGTGGTGCCTCTAATTCTGTATATTTATTAAGCTCTTCACATGATTTCGAAGTGCAGACAAGTTTAGAAACAATGTAAACAATCTAACATGATATGCCTCTGGTATCAGTTCCATGTCCCTCCAGGCCCATGCTATTCCACCTCTCTGGGAACTCTTCAGAGATGCGCAGTTCACCATTTACTTAGACACTTCCACAAAAGGTAGGGCAGCTGTGGAAGGGGAGATTTTAGAGATGGGAATTAGAAGCTTTCTCATGCCAGGATTTACCATAAGACCAGGTAAAAGACCCAAGAAATCTTATCTCCTTGTTTTTGCCCGGTCCTGTTCCAGGAATGCCAGCTTCTTGCCAACTGGGACACTCCCTGCCCTGCTTAAGATCTCAGCCTCTTGTAAAACCTCCGACCCAAGATCTCAAGTATCTCTCTTCTAATTTACTCAGATTCCAGCCCCTCTCTTCTGGGGCCCCCATCCCAACAATATCTCCATCTCTAATCCCATCCCCTCCGCATCCCATCCTTTCCCAATAGCACCACCCCTATTCCAGACACAATCTTTCCGTCACTACCTTGTGCCTGGCCTGCACTGTCCTGACTGCACCCCTCCCAGTCCTGTCTTCCCTGTGGTCTTCTATTTCCACAAAGCTGGGGTAAGCCTGGGGGTGAGGGGCATGCTGGGTTTAGCACCCTGGGAACCAGGTGAATTTTCTAGTCCTAACCTGGTGATCATAACTCGAAATTCTACACTGGTTTTAAACATAGATTCTAAGTTATGACCTAATAATCCTCACATACTATACCCCAGCATAAATTCCAAATGGATTCAAGATTTTAAATGTTAGAAATTCAACTACAAGAATGACAGCATGCAAAATGTCAAAGTAGAAAACTCTAGGGTTAGTCCCTCCACTGAAGCAACCATTGGGCTGAAAAAAGCAAATGGAATCCCCTGTTTTAGAACTCTGGAACCTAACTGGACACAGAACATTGGAAGGAGTGCTTGATAAAGGCCAAGGATGTTGATCTTTCAGGAGAGATCACGCATGAGCTAGCTACTAGTCAATGCTAGGGGGCGGCAGCCCACACTCCTGTAGTGGCTAGTTGGTGTCCTCCAAAAATTGGGGGTTTATATTTTGGTTGGTCTGGGGGTTCCCTGAGAGATAGGTGCAGATGCTTGCCTTGGTTTCTGCCTTCTTGAGCTGCACCAGCTTCCACAGTAGCATATATCAGAATATTTAAGGGGCATGCTGTGATTCATGGGGTCGCAAACAGTCGGACACGACTGAGCGACTGAACTGAAGTGAACTGAACTCTTTTGTGAGAGAGGGAGAGATAAATCTTTGTCAGGACATTGGCTGACCACAGATACCAGAGAACAGAAATTTCAGGGACCACACACATCAAAGAGTGCACTTGGCAAAAAATTTTTGGAAAAGTCAAAATGGACAGCTATAGCTGTTAACACAGGCAGTTATAAATGATAGTATATTATATCTTTGGCTTATAACTCCTCTTCTTTCTATGTGATTTAAAAGGCATAAAATAATAATTATGAATCTATATTAAAGGGTACACAATATATAAGGGTGTAATCTGTGACAGTAACAGTATAAAGGAGAGCAAAGTTGTACAGGAGCAGAGTACTATTTGTTTGTACTACTGAAACAAAGCTGGTACTATTCAAACTAGATTATTATAAGCTTAAGATGTTAATTATAAACTCCAAGCTAGCTACATGGGTCATGAGTATGAAATGCACAGAGTCAATATAGTCAATAAGTATATAACATTTTATATGGTGACAGAAGCTAACTAGACTTATTATGGTGATCATTTTGAACTGTACAGAAATAGTTCCTGCACCAGGAACTAACAGTGTTGCAAGTCAATTATACTTCAAAAACAAACTTATAGAAAGAGACTGGATTTGTAGTTACCTGAGGTAGGGGTAGGGCAGGGAGGACTGGATTGAAGGGAGTCAAAAGGTACAAACATCCGGTTACAAGTACTAGGGATGTGATATACAATAGAATTAATACAAGTAGCATTACTATAGGTTGTACATGAAAGTTGTTAAAACAGTAAATTCTAAGAACTGTCATCACAAAGAAAAACTTTTTTCTTTTATTTTGTACTTAGATGAGATGATCTGTGATAATCATTTCATGATATATATGTCAAATATTTATGCTGTATATCTTAAACTTATACTGTACTATATGTCAATGATATCTCAATAAAACTGGGGAAAAGTGAAAAAAAAATGAGTTCAACTCTCTAATTAAAAGGCAGAGATTATTAAAACTACAATGAGGTATCACCTCACACTGGTCAGAATGGCCATTATCAGAAAAAATCTATAAACAATAAATGTTAGAGAAAGTGTGGAAAAAAGGGTACCCTCATACTGTTGGTGGGGATGTAAATTGATACAGCCACTATGGAGAACAGCATGTGTGCTTGCACGCTAAGTCTCTTTAGTCACGTGTGACTCTTTGTGACCCTAAGGACTATAGCCTGCCAGGCTCCTTTGTCTATGGAGATTGCAGATAGTGTATAGATATTATATGCTCTCTCCTCTCTCCGGGCAAAAATACTGGAGTGGGTTGTCATGCCCTTCTCCAGGGCATCTTCCCAACTCAGACGAAGCTGTGTCTCTTACGCAGGCAGATTCTTTACCACTGGTGCCACGTGGAAAGCCCTAAAAAACTAAAAATAGAACTACCATATGACCCAGAATTCCACTTTGGGGCCCAGAGAAAACCATAATTCAAAAAGATACAAGCAGGGACTTCCCTGATGGTCCAGTGGCTAAGACTCCATGCTCCCAAGGCAGAGGGCCCAGGCTCAATCCCTGATCAGCAAACTAGATCCCACATGTCACAAGTAAGACCTGACAGAGTCAAGGAAAGAAAAAGATTCATGCACCCCAATGTTCACTGCAGCACTACTTATAATAGCTCAGACATGAAAGTAACCTAAATGTTCAACAGAGGAATGGATAAAGAAGATAAGGTACATATATACAATCGGATATTAGTCATAAAAAGGCGTGAAATCGCACCGTTTGCAGCAACATGCATAGACCTAGAGACTGTCATACAGAGTAAGTCAGAAATAGACAAATACTGTACACTAACACATATACATGGAATCTACAAAAATGGTATAGATGATCATACTTGCAAAGCAGAAATAGAGACACAGACATAGAGAACAAACATATACCAAGGGGGAAAGGAGAGATGGGATGAATTGGGAGATTGGGATTGACATATATACACTACTTTGTATAAAATAGCTAACTAATGGGAACTTATTGTGTAGCACAGGGAACTCTACTCAGTGCTCTAAATGGTTGACCTAAATAGGAAAAAAGATCCAAAAAAGAGGGGATATATGTATATATCTGACTGATTTGCGGTATAGCAGAAACTGACACAGCAATGTAATACACCAATAAAAATAAATAAATAAAATGTGGGGCTTCCCTGGTGGTCCAGTGGTTAAGAATTTTTCTTGCAATGCAAGAGACACTGGTTCAGGCCCTGGTCCAGGAAGATCTGACATGCCATATGGCACAACTAATGAGCCCATGCTCTAGAGCTTGCGAGACTCAACTACTTAACTCACTACAACTACTAAGGCACAGGTGCCCTACAACTACGCAGGCGTGTGTGCCTGTGCTCTGTAGCAAGAGAAGCCATGGCAATGAGAAGCCCGAGCACCACAAACAGACACTAGTCCCCACTCTCCACAACTAGAGAAAGCTGCATGCAGTGAGGAAGACCCAGCACAGCCAAAAATAAATATAAAATGTATAAATGAATGTAAATAAATAAATAAAAGGCAGAGATTATCAGAATGGATTGAAAAAATAAAAGCAAAAATAAAATAAAAGCGTGATCCATCTATATGCTATCTATAAGAGACTAACTTGAGATACAAATACAGAGCTTTAACATAAAAGGATGGATTCCCCTGGTGGTCCAGTGGCTAAGACTCTGGTCTCCCAGTGTAGGGGACCTGGGTTTGATCCTTAGTCAGGGAACTAGATCCCACATGCTGCAACTAAGAGTTCACATGTGGCAACTAAAAAGAAAAAGACTCCACATGTCACAACTAAAGATCCTGCATGCCACAATGAAGCTGAACATGTTGCAGCTAAGACCCAGCACAGCCAAATAAATAAATAAATATTTTAATAAATAAAGTAAAAGGATGGAAAAATATCCCAGGCAACCAGTGACCAAAAGAGAGCTACAGTGGCTCTATTACAGTCAGACTTAAAACAGACTTTGTAAAAAAAAGGTTATAATAAATAAAAAAAGACTGTATTTTGATAAAATATTAGATACAGAAAGATATAACAGTTATAAGCAACTAACAGCCAAGCCTCATCACATATAAAGCAAAAAACTAACAGAATTGTAGGGGAGAGTTGACAGTTCTACAATAATTGCTGTAGAATTTAATACCTCACTTTTAATAATGGATAACCAAACAGGAGATCAATAAGGAAACAGAAAACTTGAACAATACTATAAATATATTAGACCTAACATTTATATACACTAAAAACAGGAGAATATGATTTCTTCTGAAGTTCACATGGAACATTCTCTAGGATAAATCATATGATAGGCCATAAAACAAATCTTAACGAAATGTTAAGACTGAAATCATTCAGAGTATCTTTTCTGATCACAGTAGAATAAAACTATGAATCAGTAACAAAAGGAAAAGTGGAAAATTCACAAATATGTGGAAACTGAACAATATACTCAAATAAAGGGTCAAAGAAGAAATCACAAGGCAACTTAGAAAATACTTTGAGAAAAATAAAAAGAAAAACATAATAAACTAAAACTTTTGTGAGTCAATGAAGGCAATGCTAAGAAGGAAATTTATAACTATAAATGCCTATATTTAAAAAGATTTCAAATCAATAACTAAACTATTCACTTTAATAAACTAGAAGAAGTCAATAAAACCAAACCCAAAATATCAGAAAGAAGGAACTAATAGTAAAGCAGAAACAAATTAAATAGAGAATACAAAAAACAGAGAAAAATCAACAAAAACCAAAAGGTAGTTCTTTGAAAAGATCAACAAAATTGACACATTTGAAGTGAGACTGACTAAAGAAAAAAGAAAGAATTTTTAAATAATTCAGGTTTTTTAAATAATTCAAATTATTAAAGTCAGAAATGAAACTGGGGTCATTACTATCAATTTTATAAATATAAAAAATGTTATTAGAGGATACTATGAACAACTGTACATCAATGAATTGGGTAACCTAGATGAAATGGATAAATTCCAGAAACATATAAGCTATCAAAACTGATTCAAGAATAAATAGAAAATCTAAATAGATCTATAACAAGTAAGGAGATTCAATCAATAATGAAAATATCCCAACAAAGGAAAACCCAGCACCAGATGGCTTCATTAATGAATACGACCAAATATATTTTTCACATCACTATCAAGTGGGATTTATTTCAGAGATACGAGGATGGTTCAACATCCACAAATCAATCAGTATGATACACCACATTAACAAATTGAAGAATAAAAATCATACAATCATCTCAATAGACACAGAAAAAACATTTGACAAGGTTCAATACCCATTAATGATTTTTTAAAAAGACTCTCAATAAAGTGGGTATAGAGGAATGTACCTCAACATAATAAAAGCCATATATGACAAGCCTTCAGCTAACATAATACTCAAATGTGAAAAGTTGAAAACTTTTCCTGTAATATTAGGAACAAAAGACAGATGCTTATTGTCACCACTTCTATTCAGCTTAGTATTGGAAGTCTTAGGGAGAGCAATTAGGCAAGAAAATTTATGTATATATATAAAACTCCAAAGACTCCACCAAAAACCTCTTAGAACTAATAAACAAATTCAGTAAAGTTTCAAAATACAAAATTAACAAAGAAAAATCAGTTGTGTTTCTATACACTAACAACAAAGTATCTGGAAAAAAATTAAGAAACAATCCCACTTACAATAGCATCAAAAACAATAAAATACCTAGGAATAAATTTAACCAAGGAAGTGAAAAAGCTATACACTGAAAACTATAAGACACTGATGAAAGAAATTGGAGAAGACACAAATGGAAAGATAGCCAGTATTCTTGGATTGGCATGTTAATATTGCTAAAATGTCCATAACTACCCAAAGTGATCTACAAATTCAGTGCAATCCCTATCAAAATTCCAATTGCATTTTTTCACAGAAATATAAAAAAAAATCCTAAATGCATGTAGAACCACAAAAGACTCCAAATAGAATAATTTTGAGGAAGAAAAACAAAGCTGGAGCCATCATGCTTCCTGCTTTCAAACTATGTTACTAAGCTCTAGTAATCAAAACAGTATAGTACAGGCATGAAAATAGAAACATAGACCAATGCAGTAGAATACAGAGTCCAGAAATATACCTACACGTATACAGTCAACTAATCTTTGAAAGGGAACCAAGAACACAAAATGGGGAAAGGATAGTCTTTTCAATAAATGGTGATGAAAAAACTTGATAGCCACATGTACAAGAATGATACTGGACCCCTATTTTACACCACCCACAAAAATTAATTCTAATTAAAGATTTAAATGTAAGACCTAAACCCACAAAACTCCTAGAAGAAAACGCAGAAGAAAATCTTCTCTGCATTGGTCTTGGCAATGATATTTTTGAATATATGAAAACAAAGCAAAAATAAACAAGTGGGGACTTCCCTGGTGGTTCAGTGGCTGAGAATCCCCCTGCCAATGCAGGGTACATGGGTTCAATCCATACTCCAGAAGATTCCACATGCCATGTAACAAGTCCATGTACTGCGACTCCATGAACCCCCACTCTAGTGACCACAAGCTGCAACTACTGAGCCTGCATGCCACAACTACTGAAGCCTGCATGCTCTAGGGTCCAAGTGCCACAACTACTGAAGTCTGAGAACCTAGAGCCCATGCTCCATAACAAGAGAAACCACCACAATGAGAAGCCTGAGCACCACAATGGAGAGTGGCCCCTGCTTGTTGCAACTAGAGAAAGCTTGCACACAGCAATGACAACCCAGCATAGCCAATAAATTAATAAATATTTTTTAAAAATAAACAAAGTAGGAGTACATCAAACTAAAAAACTTCTGGAGGCTCTTTTCCTGCAACCTTTGAGTAGCTCAGAGATGGAGCCTGGGGTACATTCAAGATTCAGCTCCACCCATTACCCACCATCACAGCCAAGGAAGGCACTGGTGCTGGAGGGGTAAT
The DNA here is from genome assembly GCF_014754425.2 of Oryx dammah. Classification (NCBI taxonomy): domain Eukaryota; kingdom Metazoa; phylum Chordata; class Mammalia; order Artiodactyla; family Bovidae; genus Oryx; species Oryx dammah. Next base: position 74,667,588 of record NW_024070185.1, on the reverse strand, counting down.
GGACATTAATATTGTTTTGCAAGAAGTGTTGAAGACCACTCTCATCACAATGGCCTAGCACATGGATTTTGCAAAGTTGCAAAGCATTAGACCAGTGCCATGCCCATCTTTGAGTGCTTGCATCCAACTATGATGAACCTACATATGTCAAGTTGATTGAGGCCCTAATGAAGATTGATGACAATAAGAAACTAGGGAAATAGATGCATAAAAAGGTTTTGACAATATTCAATACCCATTTATGGTAAAAAATAAAAATAAAAATAAACTCTCCTCATAAAGTGGACATAGAGGGAACCTACATCAACATAATAAAGGCCGTATACAAGAAACCCACAGCAAACATCATTCTCAGTGATGAAAAACTGAAAGCATTTCCTCTAAGATCAAGAACAAGACAATGATGTCCACTCTCACCACTATTATTCAACATAGTTTTGGAAGCCCTAGCCATGGCAATCAGAGAAGAAAAAGAAATAAAATGAATCCAAATTGGAAATGAAGAAGTAAAATTGTCACTGTTTGCAAAGGACATGGTACTATACATAGAAAATTCTAAAGATGCTACCAGAAAACTATTAGAACTCATCAATGAATTTGGTAAAGTTGCAGGATACAAAATTAATACAGAAATCTCTTGCATTCCTATACACTAACAACTAAAGATCAGAAAGGGAAATTAAGGAAATAATCCCATTGACCATCACAACAAAAAGAATAAAATACCTAGGAATAAACTTAGCTGAGGAGGCCAAAGACCTCAGAAAACTATAAGATACTGATGAAAGAAATCAAAGATGACACAGATCAGGAGATATACCATGTTCTTGAAGTGGAAGAATAAATATTGTGAAAATGACTATACTACCCAAAGCAATCTACAGACTTAATGCAGCCATAGAATTAGAACAAAAAATCTTTATGACTTGTATGGAAATACAAAAGACCCCAAATAGCCAAAGTAATCTTAAGGAAGAAAAATGAAGCTGGTGGAGTCAGGCTCCCTGACTTTAGACCATACTACAAAGCTGTAGTAATCAAAACAATATGGTACTGAAACAAAAACAGAAATATAGATCAGTGGAATAGTACAGAAAGTCCAGAGATAAACCTACCTATGGTCACCTAATCTATGACAAAGGAGGCAAGAATACATACAATGGAGAAAAGACAGTCTCTTCAATAAGTGTCCTGGGAAAACTGTACAGCAACATGTAAATGAATGAAATTAGAACATTCCCTAACACAATACACAAAAATAAACTAAAAATGGATTAAAAACCTAAATGTAAGACTGACACTATAAGACTGTTGGGAGAAAACATAGGAAGACTACTACTCTTTGACATAAATCACAATAAGATATTTTATGATCCATCTCCTAGAGTAATGGAAATAAAAGCAAAAGTAAACAACCAAGATCTAATTAAACTTAAAAGCTTTGTACAGCAAAGGAAACCACAAACAAAACAAAAAGACAACCCTCAGAATGAGAGAAAATAATTGCAAAGGAAGCAATTGACAAGGTATTAATCTCCAAAATACCCAAATAGCTCATGCAGCTCAGTATTAAAAAAAAAAAAAAAGCAATTGAAAAATGGGTCAGTCAGTCAGTTCAGTCGCTCAGTCGTGTCCGTCTCTTTGCAACCCCATGGGTAGAAGATCTAAATAGAGATTTCTGCAAAGAAGACATATGGATGGCTAAACAGCACATGAAAAGATGCTCAACATCACTAATTATTAGAGAAATGCACATCAAAACTACAATGAGGTATCAACCCACACTTGTCAGAATGGCCATCATCAAAAAGTCTTTAACAATAAATGCTGAAGAGGGTGTACACTGTTGGTGGGAAAGTAAATTGGTACCGACACTATGGAGAACAATATGGAAGTTTCTTTAAAAAAAAATCTAAAACTAGAATTACCATATGTCACAGCAATCCCATTCCTAGGCATATACCAGGAGAAAATCATAATTTGGAAAGATACATGCATCCTAATGTTCATTGCAGCACTATTTACAATAGCCAGGACTTGGAAGTAATCTAAATGTCTATCACCAGAGGAATGGATAAAGAAGATATGGTACATATATATAATGGAATATGACTCAGTCATTAAAAAGAACAAAATAATGCCATATGTAGCAATATGGATAGACCTCAAGATTGTCATAATGAGTGAAGTAAGTCAGACAGAAAAAGACAAGTAATCATATGATATTGCTTATGTGTAGACATTTTTTAAAGGGTACAGGGACTTCCCTGGTGGTCAACTAGCTAGGACCATACTCCCAAAAGCAGGGGACCCAAGTTTGATCCCTGGTCAGGGAACTAGATCCCAAATGCTGCAACTAAGAGTTTTCATGCCACAACTAAAAGATCCCACATGCCACAACTAAATCTTTGAAAGTCAACTAATTTGCATGCCGCAATGAAGATTGAAGATCTTGTGTGCCACAACTAAAGATCTCAAATGCCCAGCACAGTTGAATAAATAAACAATTTTTAAAAGGGCACAAATGAACCTATTTACAAAACAGAAGTAGAGTCAGAGATGTAGAAACCAAACTTATGGTTACCAGGGGATAAGCGGGGGAAGGATAAGCAGGGGAAAGATAAATTGGAAGACTGGGATTGACATATACACACTACTATATATAAAACAGATAATTAAGAATCTACTGTATAGCACAAGGACGTCTACCCAATATTCTTAATGGCCTATACAGGAAAAGACTCCTTCAAAAAAAGAGTGGATATATGTATATGTATAACTGATTCCCTTTGCTATACACCTGAGACTAACAACACTGTAAATCAATTACACTCCAATTTAAAAAGAAAAGAAACTAGGGGAGTGGGTAAGCCTCTGTAAAATTGATGGAAAGGGAAAACCCTGAAAGTGGTTGGCTGCAACTGTGTAGTGGTTAAGGACTATGGCAAAGATTTTCAGGCCAAGGATGTCATCGAGAAGTACTTCAAATGCAAGAAGTGAACAAATTTAAAACTTGGCTCTGAAATAAAAGCAAAAATAAACAAATGGGACCTAATTAAAATTAAAAGCTTCTGCACAACAAAGGAAAATATAAGCAAAGTGAAAAGACAGCCTTCTGAATGGGAGAAAATAATAGCAAATGAAGCAACTGACAAACAACTAATCTCAAAAATATACAAGCAACTCCTGCAGCTCAATTCCAGAAAAATAAACGACCCAATCAAAAAATGGGCCAAAGAACTAAATAGATATTTCTCCAAAGAAGACATACGGATGGCTAACAAACACATGAAAAGATGCTCAACATCACTCATTATCAGAGAAATGCAAATCAAAACCACAATGAGGTACCACTTCACACCAGTCAGAATGTCTGCGATCCAAAAATCTGCAAGCAATAAATGCTGGAGAGGGTGTGGAGAGAAGGGAACCCTCCTACACTGTTGGTGGGAATGCAAACTAGTACAGCCACTATGGAGAACAGTGTGGAGATTCCTTAAAAAATTGCAAATAGAACTGCCTTATGACCCAGCAATCCCACTGCTGGGCATACACACAGAGGAAACCAGAATTGAAAGAGACACATGTACCCCAATGTTCATCGCAGCACTGTTTATAATAGCCAGGACATGGAAACAACCTAGATGTCCATCAGCAGATGAATGGATAAGAAAGCTGTGGTACATATACACAATGGAGTATTACTCAGCTGTTAAAAAGAATACATTTGAATCAGTTCTGATGAGATGGATGAAACTGGAGCCGATTATACAGAGTGAAGTAAGCCAGAAAGAAAAACACCAATACAGTATACTAACACATATATATGGAATTTAGAAAGATGGCAATGATGACCCTGTATGCAGGACAGCAAAAAAGACACAGATGGGTATAGCGGACTTTTGGACTCAGTGGGAGAGGGAGAGGGTGAGATGATTTGGGAGAATCACATTGAAACAGGTATAATATCATGTAAGAATCGAATTGCCAGTTTATGTCCGATGCAGGATATGGCACGCTTGGGGCTGGTACGTGGGGATGACCCAGAGAGATGTTGTGGGGAGGGGGGTGGGAGGGGGGTTCATGTTTGGGAACGCATGTACACCCGTGGTGGATTCATGTCAATGTATGCCAAAACCAATACAGAATTGTAAAGTAAAAAAAAATAAATTATTTTTAAAAAAAAAGAAAGAAAAAAAGAAAAAATAAAATAAAATAAATAAATAAGCAAGGTTCTGTACAGCAAAAAAAAAAAATCAACAAAAACGAAGGGCAGTGTAGGAACACAGGAAATAGGAAAAATATATTTACAAACCATATATCTGATAAAAGGTTAATACCTGAAATATATATAACGAACTCCTAAAACTCAATAGCAAAGCAGAAAAACAAAAAATCTGACCATAAACTGGGAAAAGAACCTGAAAATATATTTTTCCAAAGAAGATACACAAATAGCCAGTCGATATATGAAAATATGTTCAATATATCTCTAATCATCAGAGAAATACAAATCAAAACCAGAAAGAGACATCACACCTGTTAGGAGGACTACTATCAAAAAGATAAGAGATAACAAATGCTCCAAAGGGTGTGGGAAGATGAGAACACTTCTGTATTGCTGGCGAGAAAGCATGCTGGTACAGCCATAATAGAAAATAGTATGGAAGCTCCTTAGAAAAATAAAAATAGAACTACCATGTGATCCAGCAATCCCACTTCTGGGCACATATGCAAAGGAAATGAAATCACTACCTCCAAGTGATACCTGCACCCCCATTTTCTGTGCATCATTACTCACAACAGCCAAGATATGGAAACAGCCTAAATGTCTGTTAGGGAAACAGCATAAGTAGAAAACAAGCTTGTGATCATATATAAGGTTATATATACACAATAGAATGTTATTCAGCCCCATATAGAAGGCTGAGTGCCGAAGAACTGATGCTTTCAAATCGTGGTGCTGGAGAAGACAAAAGTCCCTTGGACTGCAAGGAGATTCAACCAGTCAACCCTAAAGGAAATCAACCCTGAATATTCATTAGAAGGACTGCTGCTAAAGCTGAAGTTCCGATACTCTGGCTACCTGATTCAAAGAACTGACTCATTGGAAAAGACCCTGATGCTGGGAAAGACTGAAGTCAAAAGAAGAAGGAGGCAACAGACGATGAGATGGTTAAATAGCATCACTGACTCAATGGATAAACTCCAGGAGATAATGGAGGTCCATGGGGTTGCAAAGAGCTGGACACAAGAGGGAAACCTGCCATAAGAAAAAGAAGGAACCTGGAGGGGATTATGCTAAGTGAAATAAGTCAGAGAAACACAAATACTGTATGGTGCCACTCATATGGGGAATCAACAAAAAAAGTCAAATACAAAGAAGAAAGTAGAATGGTGGTTGTCAGGGGCTGGGGAAAATGGAGAGATGTTTTATTTATTTATTTATTTATTTATTTTTACATGATATTATACATGTTTCAATGCCATTCTCCCAAATCATCTCACCCTCTCCCTCGGGTACAAAGTTTCAGTTATAAAATGAGTAAGTTCTGAGGATCAAATGTACAACATGGTGATTATAGTTAACAATACTGTACCGTGGGCTTCCCTGGTGGCTCAGATGGTGAAGAATCCACCTGCATTGCAGGAGACCTGGGTTCAGCCCCTGGATTGGGAAGATCCCCTGGAGAAGGGAACAGCTACCCACTCCAGTACTCTTGCCCAGAGAATTCCATGGACAGAGACTGGCAGGCTACAGTCCATGAGGTCGCAGAGTCGGATACTACTGAGCAAATTTCATTTATCCTATACTGGAAATTTGCTAAGAAAGTAGGCCTCAAACTGTCTCACTACAAAAAATAAAAAGATATAACTACGTGAAGTGATGGAGGTATTAATTAACTGTGGTAATTATTTCACAATATATACATATAGCAACTCATCACATTGTACACTTTAAACATATACAGTTTTGTCAATTATACCTCAATAATGCTGGGGGGAAAACCTAAGGGGAACCTTCAAGGGCTTAGATTTGGCAATGTTTTCTTAAATTCAATACAGACAACAGAAGAAAAATTAGATCAACTGAATTTAAAATTTTTGTGCATCAAAGGACACTATCAAGATATCAAGAGAGTAAAAAAACAACCCACAGAATGGAAGGAAATATTTGCAAATCATATATTTGATAAGGGGCTATTATCCAGAATGTACACAGAACTCTTACAATTCATTAATCAGATTTGTATTTTAGTAACAGTCCTCAGTCTGCTTGAAGGAATGGAAGAACATGGAGCCTGGAGTGAACTGAAGAGGCAATCACAGTGTTCCAGAGGAGAGGTGGTAAAGCCTCCATCAAAACAGGGGCTGGGAACAGAAGGTGGGCCTTTCAGATTCAACTTTTACTGAGCAGGAGACAGGGTCGGCTTGGGGACTGACTAGCTGTGTGAAGTTTTCATTTCCGCATACTAGTGAGGCTGGGTGCCAGGACAGGATCTGGGTGTCTTTCAGGAAGGAAGGAGGGAGATTCCTACTCTTGCCTGGACTGAGCGCCTAGGGATGGGGGAAGCGAAAGTGTCCGCCTGCATAAATAGGCAGCGCACCAGTCGTAGCCCACACACTGCCCCCCAGACTGAAACTGCCCACCTCGTCTGAGCACTGCCACGGCCATGCCTCAGTCACTGGTCCTGAGCATCCTTGTCCTGGCCCTGGCCTTCTGCATCCTCCAGGTCCAAGGTATCAAGGAGTTGCCTGGGGGGAGGAGGGCAAGGTGGGAGGAGAGCTAGAGAGGCCTGGGTAGGAGTCTACAGGCAGCCTCTCACTCCCTGCGAACCCCACCCCCAGGCAGTGATGGAGGGGCACAGGACTGTTGCCTCACGTACAGCCGAAAGAAGATTCCCGCCAAAATTGTCCGCGGCTACCGGAAGCAGGACATAAGCCTGGGTTGCCCTATGCCAGCTATCCTGTAAGTAGATACACAGGGTGGGTGCAGGCTAGCAGCTGAGTGGGAGGGCATGATGGGCAAGACTAGGACAGGCTTGCTAACCCCCGAACCCTAGGTTCTCGCCTCGGAAACGCTCTCAGCCAGAGCTCTGTGCAGACCCTAAAGAGGCCTGGGTGCAGAACCTGATGCGGCGTCTGGACAAGCCATCAGCCCCACGGAAACCAGCCCAGGACTGTAAGAAGGACAAGGGGACCTCCAAGTCTGGCAAGAAGGGAAAGGGTTCCAAAGGCTGTAAGAGGTAAGGGAGCTAAAGGGACAGGGGGAGGGAGGTGAAGGAGAGCCTCAATCATGCCCTCAAACCCCTCTTCTGCCCTCCCAGGACTGAGACCTCAAAAGGGCCATAGCCCAGTGACCAGCCCGGAGCCCAGGAGGTCCCCACCAGTCTCACCAGGGCTTGGAGCCCCAACCAAAGGGACAAGAGAGGCTAGGAGAGAGGGAGGACTTGGGGGCCCCAGAGCAGCCACTTCATGCTGGCCTTGCCTCACCCCTTCTCCAGCTTCAACCACCCCTTCTGTATTCCCACCCTACCCTGCACGGCTGCACTGCCCACATCAGGCCAGGCCTAGAGAGGCAGAGAAGGGCATGTCCCCTAGGAAGTGTGAGAGGTGGCAGCAGGCCTGTCCCTCTGCGGAAAGCTCACCCAGGGTCCTGGACCTGACCCTGCTCCACACTACACACTACCCAGCTCTTTTTTCCTTTGTAAATATGACTTATACCCAGTTGAATAAACAGCCATTCTGGCCTTCTTCCCACGTTTCTGTTTCTGTGTGTTTGTGTCCGCAGAGAAGCCACTGTCACCACAGGGGGGAGTCACACACTCTAGGGTCCCAATCAGGAGCTCAGGCTGGGAAAATTCTATGTTCTCGCCCGCCCCAAGACTTTCCTTGCTTCCCAGATGCCCAGACCTACAGGCAGTAAAAGAAGCTGACTGGCAGGGTGGGAGCTGGGCTGCTCCAGGTCTAGGAGAAATCCCTGCCCATGGAGAGATGGTGGCTCCAAGACACACATCCTCAATGGTTCTGCAGGCCTCTGAGACCCTGAAGAGACCACTTACCCTGCTTCCGCCCAGCACTCTCACTCTCAGCTTCACCAGAGGCTGTCCACCCTCACCTTTTGGCATACTGGAGGGAGGTGGGAGCCTGAGTCTGCCTATAACATAGCCAAATACAACTTCTACTGGAACCTGCCCTACGCAGAGTTCCCATCTCCTCCCAAAGACCCCAGAGGATTCCCTTCCACCCTGACAGTGAAAGGGGGTGCATGGCCTCTCCTCCTTGCCTGATGGGGCTGTGTGCTCTCTGTTCCTACCTGGGCTCTCGAGTCCTGCCTCAGCTTCCTTCCAGCTAGGAATGCATCCTCCTTGTCTCTTCTTTTCTCCTTTCTTCCCTAGCTGGGTACCCTGGGGTCCAGGGTACTTTAGCCAATTTAACCTCTTGAGGCCATGAAATGAGTCTCCAGTGACAGGTATTTGGAATCCCAGAAATCAGATGTAAATTAGTCTCTTCTACAAGAAGACTCCAGCCTGGCTCTCCTATACCTCTCCCTTCCCAGAGCAGAGACCCTCCAATTCCCCACTTCACCATTAGGTGAGGAAGGGGAGAGAGACCATTAGATGAGGCCAGGACAAGTGAGAAAGGAGGGGACAGGTCCTAGGAGGGGGACAAGGAGCTAGAGGTGTCTGCCACATCCCCTTGTTCTTCCTCTGGGGCCTGAGCATGCCAGAGCACTTAACCGCTTACTATCAAGTCATGAAAATATTTGCTGTCTGCTCCTCCTGAGGCCAGTGAGGACAGGGGCTGCTCCCTACCTATCATCATGCAGCAGGTGTGATCTTAGTCTATAAACTCAGATGTGCAAGACTTACTGCACTTTAAAATGCTCTTTCAGGAATTCCCTGGCAGTCCATTGGTTACAACTCAGCACTTTTAGGGCCCAGGTTCATCCCTGGTTAGGGAACTGAGATCCTGCAAGCCGCATTGCATGGCCAAAGACAAAATATAAAATGTTCTTCCAACGAACCTTCTCCAAGGCCCTGCACTGGAGGGCTGGCACTCTCAGGATCCCATCTGCCAAGGGCTGTGCATAGGTCAAAGAAATAGCAAGGCACAGGGGAGGCTTCCTACATGCCCCTGACACCCCCCCACCCATCAAGGGATTTGTCTCACCAGTGAATGCCGTGACCCCTGTGTTCCCAGCAGGTACAACTCCCTGGGTCTTGGACTCTCCAACTCATAGCTCTGTGCCACATTTGAGCCACAGGAGTTCAGCTGTGAGAGCCTCTGGGCTTGGTCCTGGCTTCCCCAGACACCCCTCAGAGCCATCTACTCAGGTCCTACCACTTGCTTCATCCCAGTCAGGGATTAGAGCCCACTGCCCACAGTGGCTAGACATACACACCAATCCCCTCCACAGTCTTAAGGAATTCTCTCCAAAACCCTCCCTTTTCTCAGTCCCTCCAAGGTAAAACCTCTTCCCAGGTTTACTTTCGACTTTTACAAAGGTAAAAGGGATTCTAACATCAGGGTGCTGATACTCTCAGTTCAGTTCAGTCACTCAGTCGTGTCCGACTCTTTGCGACCCCATGAATCGCAGCACGCCAGGCCTCCCTGTCCATCACCAACTCCCATAGTTCACTCAGACTCGCGTCCATCGAGTCAGTGATGCCATCCAGCCATCTCATCCTCTGTCGTTCCCTTCTCCTCCTGCCTCCAATCCCTCCCAGCATCAGAGTCTTTTCCAATGAGTCAACCCTTCTCATGAGGTGGCCAAAGCCCTAGCAAAATCCTCACTTGCTCTAAAGAGAAAAGAAAATGATCAGCAAAAAGAGAAAAAAAGAAAAACACAGGCAAAACAAAGCTTCATATTTCACCAAATTATCCTACCACATTGCGTACCTGGTATTTGCCTCAAGCCCTGCCCTGAGTAGGCATGCAATATAATATTTATCTCATCAGAGAATGAGTCCCTACTCTCCTTTTCTGCCTTCATCTTTGACAATACTATCCTGTTCTTTCTTCTTTCTATAAGATGTATCATTCAAAAAAACCAAATAATACATACTCATGGTTAATAAAATCAGAAAGTACCAAAGCACTTATTCTGAACAACGATTTCCTGCAACTTTTAACTCTTAAGCTACTTCTTCTGGGAGTTAGTGCCATACATCTAAATGCTTTGTTCATACCTCTGTTTTTTTAATTTACTTATTTTTAAAGTTATCAGTTGACTTCCTTTTATAGAAAGTGAAGATTTAGGGGGTGGGGAAGAATTAAAAAAAAAGTGAAGATTTAGCTCTCTTACCAACCCTCTTCCCCTATCACTCTATCCTCTAAAAACACCTATACCACTATACGGTAGTCATGTATGGATGTATGAGTTGGACCATAAAGAAGGCTAAGTGCTGAAGAATTGACACTTTTGAACTGTGGTGTCGGAGAAGACTCTTGAGAGTCCCTTAGACTGCAAGGAGATCAAATCAGTCAATCCTAAAGGAAATCAATCCTGAATATTCATTAGAAGGACTGATGCTGAAACTGAACCTCCAATACTTTGGCCACCTGATGGGAAGACCTGACTCATTTGAAAAGACCCTTATGCTGGAAAAGGTTGAAGGAATGAGGAGAAGAGAACAACAGAGGACGAGATGGTTGGATGGCATAACTGACTCAATGCACATGAGTTTGAGCAAGCTCCAGGAAATGGTGAAAGACAGAAAAGCCTGGCATGCTGCAGTCCATGGGGTCACAAAGAGTCGGACAGGACTGAGCAACTGAACAACTACAATTAGGCAATGATCAGAATTTACATTATAATGACCATGTAAATATTGTTCATTGCAGAGAAAAGTAGCATACTTTGCTTATTCTCCTTTTCTCACTCAGCTTTTTTTTTTAACATTCTAATTGCTCTTTCTTTTTAAAAATACCTATACTTTCCCTTTATCACAGCCTCAATATTTTTCAAACATTTTATCACAGGACTAAAGACCTAGTGTTTAAAATATATGTTATAAAAGAAAATATAAATGTGTTTATAAACTTGTGGTAGAAAAAACTTTTTAAACATAAAGCCATAAAACACAAACTGTAAGGGGGAAAGATCAATACCACTGAATTAGAAAACAAGTAGGAATTCAGGGTAAAGATGGCAAATTAAACACATGCATTTATTTTCACTCCTTCCTGAGTCCCAACTAAAACTATAGTAAATGTCTCTGGTGTGTGTATATGTTTATAAAGGCATCAAATCACAACAATATAAATGAGAGGGGAGACAAAAGAAACTTTCCAGAAGATTGCTGCTTAGATAAGTAAACATTTCAGAAAAAAAAAAAAAAAGAGTACAAAGCATAAATGAACTTATAAATTTGGAGGATTTCCAGATTTATGCTCATGCATACAGTAAAAATATTTTACTGAATACTAGTACAGTATGCCAGTGTTCAACAGTAAGACAATCAATGGCTTTTACTAGAAATGTGAAAAGGAAAAAATTCTAAACATCATTCATCCTCAAAATGTATAAACCATCATCCCATAAGCATGAAAACTCATTGTAATCCCCAGAATCCTGGTTTTCCCTTAATAGACAATTACAATTGTCTAATAATAAATCATCCTCACTGTTATCCAGAAAATTAATAATACCATGTTTTTAAATGATTTTTTAGCACTATCTCTTCCATGAAACGATAACGCAACCACACACACACTTATGAAATGGTGGGCCAGATCCTTGTCAGTGTTGCCTCAAAACCTTAAACTTTCTGCTTCCCCTGGTTCACTCCTTTGTAAATCTTTCAGGGCCCCTTTGACACAAATGTAAAGGATGGATGGGGCGAGTAAGATTTCCCAGAATTACAGCTAATAAAAATGTCTTAACAACCTCAGAAACAAATGCCAAATTAAGCAACCAGCTTTCTTAACACCCCCCTCCCTCTATGGTACCTGGGCCACACTTTGCCTAGCCACTACTTTAGTCTTCACTTATCAACACAGCCTTTAGAGGGACATGATTACCAATGACAGGAACTTTCTTTTGACTTCTTCCTTTTAAAAATTAAAAATGGGGTATTATGGAGCTACCAGCACAGCACAACTGACGTACTTCGCACCTCCTATCCTGCTTTAAGGCATAGGAATGTCAGCGAAACTGGATCTATACTTGCTAATTATGAAAGCTCAAAAGTAATTTGTTTCCTAGCTTTAATTATTTACATGTGACTAAATGTCTTCAGCTTCCACTGACCTCTTTTGTGAAGTTCTTTTCCTTTCCCACATCTGAGTGTTATTTCTTCTAGCGTTTGGGGACAAAGTAATGCTGTTTTGTTTTGAAAAAAAAAAATCAGGGTTTCTTTTCTTTGGTATCAATCTTGACCAATGAATTACCATTTTTATGGATGCTGAAATGGCCAAATATTTTTCTAATGCCTATATTTGTAATCCTCCTAGTAACGGTTATCGTGCAATTCCCCTACAGAGACTGTGCTAGCTATGTCAAGAAGCTGAAAACTTTATTTTCTTCAAGACATCCATTTCCCAGCTGGTGGCAAATCAAAACTCCCCAGGGAAACTCTGCTGACATATTCTTGAAGACTTTTGCTTTACAGACATAGATTGTGCTAATAATTAATTTTAGTCTAATATTAAACAAACTCCACCTGTGATTTACCTGAGCAGCAGGCACCAATTTCGGTTCATAATACCCCACAAATAGTTGGAGAAACAGTGGAAACAGTGGCTGACTTTATTTCTCTGGGCTCCAAAATCACTGCAGATGGTGATTGCAGCCGTGAAATTAAAAGACGCTTACTCCTTGGAAGGAAAGTTATGACCAACCTAGACAGCATATTAAAAAGCAGAGACATTACTTTGCCAACAAAGGTCCGTCTAGTCAAGGCTATGGTTTTTCCAGCAGTCATGTATGAATGTGACAGTTGGACTGTGAAGAAGGCTGAGCACTGAAGAATTCATGCTTTTGAACTGTGGTGTTGGAGAAGACTCTTGAGAGTCCCTTGGACTGCAAGGAGATCCAACCAGTCCATTCTGAAGGAGCTCAACCCTGGGTGTTCATTGGAAGGACTGATGTTGAAGCTGAAACTCCAATACTTTGGCCACCTGATGCGAAGAGCTGACTCATTTGAAAAGACCCTGATGCTGGGAAAGATTGAGGGCAGGAGGAGAAGGGGAAGACAGAGGATGAGCTGGTTGGATGGCATCACTGACTCGATGGACATGGGTTTGGGTGGACTCCGGGAGTTGGTGATGGACAGGGAGGCCTGGCGTGCTGCGGTTCATGGGGTCGCAAAGAGTCGGACACGACTGAGCGACTGAACTGAACTGAATACCCCACAGTTCAGTTCAGTCACTCAGTCGTGTCCGACTTTTTGCGACCCCATGAATCGCAGCACGCCAGGCCTCCCTGTCTATCGGATGTCAAAACTCCATTCGGCTTTTTTGCCCGACTCCGCCACCAGGAGGCAGCATCGTCGCCGCGGTCCTTGGTCCTCTAAAGGCAAACAGGCTTACGAGTTGAATAACATTCAACTGTTCTCTTCACCTTTCTGGGATCGATTTTTTAAATTATTTTCCTCAAATTGTCTCATTCTAGGCCAGAAATTCCTGTGTGCACTGATGAGCAAGACAAACTCGTTTTTCCGCCCTTGTCCCGGTGAAAGCACTTCATCCTCCGGCACCGAGCATTGAGCCCCGCACAGAGGCGCTCAGAAAACCTCCGTTAAAGAAAGAAACCCTTCTCAGAGTTCAGTAATTACGTGGTTTAAGGAATCCGTTCGGTGCGGGTTATTTATGCTGCGAAGGAAGTTCCGGAGTCATAGTGAACTTTCTTCAGCCTTTAAGCTTTAAGACAAACATGACCATGTCCTCCACGTTGAAGCTGGACTAGGGATAAGTCGGGAACACTTGGGGTGGGGGAGACCCTCACCAACACTAGCCTCCCGCTGCCCACGCGCCCCGGTCTGCCCCGCCCGGTACCTGCGGGTTCAGTGGCCCGAGTGGCGAAGATGTGGCCAGACGGCCGCTGTGCTCAGCCCAGGGTAACCGCCTCCCGGGGGGCTTCCCAGGCTCACTCTGACCCAAGGTCCCCAGGGCTGCAGGTCCCGCGCACAGCCCGAGTCTCTTTTCCGCACGTTCCGACCGCGCGCCGGGACCCCTGGCCTCGGGAACCAGCGGGGGCCTGGAGAGGGGACAGCACCAGAAGCCGTGCCAGGCCCCCGGACTTTGGGCCCAACGCCCTTCCCAATCTCTTTGAGGACCCTGCCGGGTCGCGGCAGCACCCCGCCCTTGCTAGAGCATCAGCGGCGCTCTCTCCGGAGCCTCCCTTCCCAGGCTGGAGCGCCCTCTGCAGACCTGGGAAGGGAGACACATCCGGCACGCAGTAGTGAAGACAGAATCACAGCGCGTGTGCGCTCGCGCGCACACACACACACGTGACAGGCACAGCAGTCACGCTCAGCCACATATGCACATTCATCCATTCAACAAACATTTATTAAGCGTCTAATGGAGCTCCTTTCCACAATCCCTAACCCCCCTCTACTCCCACTCCTATCATGGCCTTGTTTGACTTCCCCGGTCCCGCAGCTTTCTCCCTTGCCCAGTGACTAAAGTGCCCTCCACCCAAGATCCGCGACCCCTGGGACATGGACTGGGTCACACCAGGAGCATGAAGGCCGAGTGGGCTCCTTGAAAGAGTATGAGCCACCCCGAGCTGGGAGATTTGTCCAGAGTTAACATTAAACCAAGATCACCACAAAGGTCACCTGGCTGAGAAAAGACTGAAATAGGTGAAGCATGAAGCACATTCTAGCGTACGGTCAGACACTGTTACAAACCCACCGCCCTCCAGCCCCACCCCCTCCTTCACTGGATCATTTAAACCAATGACTGGGGAGTTGGTGCCTTAACACCTTCCACACACAGGCCCTGTGTCCTCTCACTTTTTTGCCATTATAGTGGGTACCATCACATCACCTTCCTTGATCCCTCTTCATCTCCCTGATCTGTCAGTGCTAGGGGGTTCCAGGCCCTGGAACTTGACCCCTTTTGTCTACACTCACTCCCTTGCTGATCTCATTGTCTTAAGGTTTTAACTACCATGCATATGCTCCCAAATTTTTATCTTCAGCTAGAATCTCTCCCTCGAACTCTAAACTCACACTACCAACTACCTACTTAACATCTCCACTTATATGTCCAAAATCCAGCTTCATCTTAAAAAGTCAAAGCAAGAGTCCTGGATGGGGGGCTAAATTAGGATCTTGGGATTAAAACACATCTGCAAGCTAAGTCATGTTGTGTTCAGTTGTGTTCAACTCTTTGCGACACCATGGACTGTAGCCCACCAGGCTCCTCTGTCTGTGGGATTCTCCAGGCAAGAATACTGGAATGGGTTGCCATGCCCTCCTCCAAGGGACCTTCCTGACCCAGGGATCAAATCTGTGCCTCCTGTGTCTCTTGCATTGCAGGCAGATTCTTTTCTGCTGAGCCACTGGGGAAGCCCCAAAACACACATGCTACTATATACAAAATAAATATCCAACAAGAATCTGTATAGCACAGGGAACTATATTCAATATCTTGCAATAACCTATAGTGGAAAAGAATATATACATATATATATATATACACACACACACATATGTATACAACCTAATCACTTAGCTGTATACCTGAGACTAACATAACATTCTAAGTCAACTATATTTCAATAAAATTTGTTTTTTGATGTCTTATCTGATTTATTTGTTACTCTCAGAACATCTCATTTTTGATTGGACTCAGACTTAGAAATAGAAGCTCTCAGAGAGGACAGCCTCCATCTCTTGGCGATCTGTTCCTGCCGTTTTTCTTTGGCCTCCTTCATTCTCTTGGCCAAAAGTTTAGCGTATTCTGCAGCCTCTTCTTTATTTTTCTTAGTACGCTGTTTCTTCAGAGCAATACGCCAGCGTTTGTGTTGCAGAACTCGTGGAGTCACGAGACGCTGAATCTTGGGTGCTTTAGTCCTAGGTTTCTTACCGTCTTTGTTTAGGGGCTTTCGCACAACATATTGGCGGACATCATCTTCTTTAGAGAGATTGAAAAGTTTGCGGATTCTGCTAGCTCTTTTGGGACCCAGGCGACGAGGCACTGTAGTATCAGTGAGTCCCGGAATATCCTTCTCCCCTTTTTTCACGATGACCAAATTGAGAACACTCAGATTGGCATCCACAATGCAACCCCGTACAGATTTGCGCTTTCTCTCTCCAGTCCTCCTTGGTCTGTAACAGGAATGCCCCTTACTCAGAAGCAGGCAAGCTCGGCTATGGGTCAAGACACCTTGCTTCATGGGGAAACCCTGCTTATCGTTCCCGCCACTGATTCGGACCACATAACCTTTCCATTCTTCACCCAGAGCGTCAGCAGCAACTTCTGTGGCCATACGCTTCTCGTAGAAGATACGAAGTTTTCATTCATCGTCCACTTCAATGAGCTTCTGGCAGCCAGTGGCCGGGAAAGAGATGTTCAGCTTCATTCTGAAGCGGCCGACAGCCTCTGAGGTACCACGAAAAAGAGACCTATTTCAATAAAATTTAAAAAGAACAAGTTTCCTGACTTTTTCACAAACCTACTCCTCTACAACTCTTCACATGTTGATAAATATAACCCCAACCATCACATCGCTCAAGCCAAAACCGTTTATTTATTGAGGGTGTCTTATGCACTATTTTCTCTTTTTCTTGTCTTTCTCTCATATCCTGTGCTGAACCCCTCAGCAGAGCTCTTTGGCTCTACTTCAAAATATTTTCAGAATCTAACCACTTCTCACCAACTCATAGCAACCTCATGTCCTCCCTGGATCATTGGAATTGCCTCCGAACTGGTCTCTAGGGTTCCATTTCTGCACCACTTTGGTCTATCCTCCATCTGACCGCCAGAGGGAGACTTTAACACATGCCAGATCATGTCATTGTTAAAAACCCTCCAAAGCTTTCCCCAACGCATTTCAGAGAACAGAAACCCTGCAACTGCCTACAAAGCCCCACACTATCTGTCCCGTATTGTTATCCGGCTGTATCTCTTACCACTCTGCTCTTTGCTCACTTTCCTCCCATAACAATGGCCTCCTTTCTATTCCTCAGATACACTCTTGCCTCAATACCTTCACACTTGCTATTTTCTCTAACAGAGCATCTTCCCCAGATCTCCACATGGCTCTCTCCCTCACCTACTTCAGATGAGCTCTCTGCTCAAATGTAATCAGAAAAGACTTCCATGGCCATCCTCCCCAATATTCCCTATCCCTCTGGCCCTCTTTATTTTTCTTTATAGCACTTACTGCCATCTGACATACTATTTTTTTTTCTTGTTTGCTTATTGCTGGTTTCCTTCATTAGAATAAAAACTCTACAAGAGCAGGAATCTTTCTGGTTTACTATTGTGTCCCAGGGCCAAGAACAGAGTCTGGAACATAAGACGCCCTCAATAAATATTTGTTGAATGAATGTGGTATAAATCCCTTGTATATAATTATTTCACTATTTCACATTTTGCTGCTGATTCTCAGGATCTTTCCCAACAGAAATTCCAGGAAGAGAGTATTAAAATGTAATTGAAAGTTTAATGCCAGCTCAGCATGATACTCTTGTATCATACAAGATCTTGGTGGGAAATAAACGGCATGACCCAAAAGGCTTAATTTTTAAAAATTTAGTGAAGTGTCTATTTACAGAGGTGAGGGCAGGGTTACCGTGGGCAGCCACTGTACATGAATTAGTATAGCTCCAAACTTCAGGCCACCCTCCTTCCCAACAAAGTGACATTAACTACACTGCCTGAAATTCTGCCCACTGAGAAGACTTCCCTTCACTGCTGTCTCTCCAGGCCACCCCTGAAGGTAAACAACCATCTATCTCTGACTGATGCCAGCATAACTTAGAGACCCATCTGAAAATCAAGACCAAGAATTTTCTCCCTATAGTAACTGTTTATAGAAAATTTCTCCATGAAGGCATAAATATGATCAGAAGAAGAGGTAGAAAACAATACAAGTAGGAATCTGAGTCACCCATCCATGTTTTATCCATGCCTTCTGAAACTTCTAAGGCCTGATCTCAAATGTACAATGTTCATTTGACAGTAGAATGCTATCAGGCACATCTAACTATACAATTTGCTATAGATAACACCCTAGGTTGTATTGCCACTGGGTGATCTATAGTTTTAGACTATAGTCTAAGTTTTAGACCAGGGTCCAGTGGCAAATCAGAAACTGATTTTCAAGTAGAAAATAATCATTAGGGTGTTGCTGTAAGCCTCTACTGGGGCTCCTACAGCGCCCTTCTCTGCCACAGACCATCTGAAATTCATTAGATTTACAAGTCATAGGCGCAAGTAGCCAGGCAAATTTCTCCAGAGCCTAGACCTGCTACAGACCCCTTCCTCGCTCTAGGCCTCAATCAAAACTGCCAGCTTTATGCTCTATCCAGTAAATATTTGGCTGTACTACTCCTAAATAGGATAGATGTTGCCTCCCAAATGCAAGCTTCTCTTTAAGCATTGTGCCTCTTCATATGAAGGTGCAACATTTCCCAGATCACTGTTTCTCAGCTCCTCTCTACTTCCTAGGCTGTGTGCTCAGTCGCTTCAGTCGTGTCCAACTCTGTTGACCCCATGGACTACAGCCCACCAGGCTCCTCTGTCCATTGGATTTTGCAGGTGAGAATACTGGAGTGGGTTGCCATGCCCTCCTCCAGGGGATATTCCCGACCCAGGGATCAAACCTGCATCTTTTGTGTCTCCCTGTAAGGAACTATAGGCAGATTCCTTACCCACTGAGCCACCCAATAGCCTAGAAATTTTACCTCTGTGGCAGAATCCTGAAGTTTTGGAAGATTATTTCTCTCCCTCTGTCATACGTAGTAGGTCTTACTGAAGCATTTAAGGCAAATGCTATTTCTTATGCACCAGTAACCCTAATGCCATCAGTTTAGAGGACCATTTTGATATCCTTGGGATACCCAGATTATCTTATGATAGTCAGATCAGGAAAGTTGACATATCCCTGAGGTAAACAATGCAGGGGTATTTCTGTCATTACAGTTGGAAAGGAATGGATTTCATCAGTCTTTAAGTAGCTGGTACAGAAATAAGACACATGCTAGTTTATTAGCTATAGTATGCCAAAGTATCTTTAATTGGAGGCAATACAAGTTCTCTTTAAATCTTTGAAGGTGCTCTCATTTATGCACCTTATCTAGCAACAAAGCATTGCTTTAAGTTTACTACTGTAGTGGGGAATGTGGTGGGACAGGCCCCATTCAAAGGACTCCCACATGGCCTTCCTGCCATAATTTTCCTCCCTCCATGGTCAAGGAACCAGTGTGGAGACTTTGCTAATCACTTAGTATACTTATCTCCACTATACATTCTGAGGGCTTCCGGGATGGCTCAGATGATAAAGAATCTGCCTGCAATGTGGGAGACCTGGGTTCAATCCCTGGGTCGGGAAGATTCCCCTGGGGGAAGGGAATGGTACCCACTCTGGTATTCTTACCTGGAGAATTCCGGTGGACAGAGGAGCAGAGTCAGACACGACTGAGAAACTAACACAAACTAAATAAATAACCACTGGGTAAGTCTTACAGCCTCATGTGAAATGGACTTGGATCAAGATCCTTCTGTCACCTCAGCTCCATAAACCCTCATTCTGACTAGTGGATCACAGAGGGGTTTTGGGTCCCTAAGACTCATATTAACTCATATTAACATGAGACAGTACCCAAAGATCTGAATATTTTCTGTTCCTCTGTTCATAGTCACTCTGGCAAATGGTTACAGATCTCTCTGGGAAAGGAAGGCTTAGAGCACTGAGTCTCAAATTTTAGCATACATCAAAAACAACCATCAGAAAGGCTTGTTAAAATACAGATTGCTATGCTACTCCCAGAGTTTCTGACTCAGTAGAGTTGGGGCAGAGCCCAAGAAGTGACAAGTTCCCAGATGATGCCAATACTGCTGGCCCAAGGATCACATTTTGAAAAAGATCTATAGAGTCCACCTGTGAAAAGACTCAGGCCTTCCCACCACTCACCCCCCCAACACCCGATCAAAGGGCTTCAGGTCTCGGGAACTGATTTAAGTCATGGAACTGGGCAAAAGACTGTAAATCCACAATACAATTTGAATCAGATTTCTCCCTACCAGAACTAGACATTTTACACTTATGTGAGTCAAGTAGCACATCAGTAAGTTGTCCATCTATTTCATTCGGAGGAACACTATGATCAGTTAACTGCTACCACAGATTCTCATGCTCAAAGCACAATGATTAACAGGTGTCCCTGCAGCTTGGGATTCCCAAGTGGCACTAGTGGTAAAGAACCTGCCTACAAATGCAGGATGATGCAGAAGACACAGGTTCGATCCCTGGGTCGGGAAGATCCCCTGGAGTAAGAAATGGCAAACCACTCCAGTATTCTTGCCTGGAAAATCCCATGGACAGAGGAGCCTGATGGGCTACAGTCTATGGGGTGGCAAAGAGTTGGACATGACCGAGCATTTGCATGCACACGTGTGCACACACACACATGCATGCACACACACACTTACACTTGCAGCTTATTTAGTAATTTCATTCATCTTATTGCTCAGAAGGTGAACATATGGACTCTACCGCTCAAGGATTCCATCATTTTCCTCAAAATAAGACTGTCCAGTCCTAAGAGAATATATCTTACTCTCATCTCCTGCCTACCAAGGAAACCACTGCAGTGCTTTTCAAAGTTAGTGTTCCCATCACCAATACTTTTCTTATGGCCTTGAAGAACTAAGTGTTGTCCTGAGCCCTTCAGAGTTAATGGTTGCACACAAGAGTGGCCCTCCAGAAGCCAGAATTGAAAGAGACACATGCACCCCAATGTTCTTTGCAGCACTGTTTATAATAGCTAGGACATGGAAGCAACTTAGATGTCCATTGGCAGACAAATGGATAAGGAAGTTACAGTACATATACACAATGGAATATTCAGTTCAGTTCAGTTCAGTTCAGTTCAGTCGCTCAGTCGTGTCGGACTGTTTGCGACCCCATGAATTGCAGCACGCCAGGCCTCCCTGTCCATCACCAACTCCCGGAGTTCACTCAGACTCACGTCCATCAAGTCAGTGATGCCATCCAGCCATCTCATCCTTGGTCGTCCCCTTCTCCTCCTACTCCCAATCCCTCCCAGCATCACAGTCTTTTCCAATGAGTCAACTCTTCACATGAGGTGGCTAAAGTACTGGAGTTTCAGCTTTAGCATCATTCCTTCCAAAGAAATCCCAGGGCTGATCTCCTTCAGAAGGGACTGGTTGGATTTCCTTGCAATTCAAGGGACTCTCAAGAGTCTTCTCCAACACCACAGTTCAAAAGCATCAATTCTTCAGCACTCAGCTTTCTTCACAGTCCAACTCTCACATCCATACATGACCACAGGAAAAACCATAGCCTTGACTAGACAGACCTTTGTTGGCAAAGTAAGGTCTCTGCTTTTCAATACTCAGCTATAAAAAAGAATGCATTTGAGTCAGTTCTATGAGGTGGATGAAACTGGAGCCTATTATTATACAGAGTAAAGTAAGCCAGAAAGAGAAACACCAATACAGTATATTAACACATATATATGGAATTTAGAAAGATGCTAACAATGATCATATATATATACAAGGCAGCAAAAGAGACACAGGTATAAACAAGAGACTTTTGGACTATATGGGAGAAGGCAAAGGTGGGGTGACTTTAGAGAATAGCACTGAAGCATGTATATTAACATATGTAGAACAGTTGAGCAGTGCAAGCTCAATGCATGAAGCAGTGCACTCAAAGCCAGTGCTCTGGGACAACCAAGAGGGATTGGGTGGGGAGGCAGGGGAGAGGGGGGTTCAGGATAGGGGGACACATGTGCACCCATGGCTGATTCATGTTGATGCATGGCAAAAACCATCACAATATTGTAAAGGAATTATCCTCCAATTAAAATAAGTTAATTAATTTTTAAAAAGAGGGGCCCTCCAACTTTCCCATCTGTCTAATCTTTGCACCCCTTCCTCTCTTTTGCTACTCAAAGTATATTCTGAAGACCAGCAGTATCAGCATCACTTAGAAGCTTGTTAGAAACAGAACATCATGGACTTCATTCAGAACTACTGAAGCAAAATCTTCAGTTTAATACGATTCCCCAGTGGGTCATATGCACATCACAGTTTGAGGAAGACTATTCTACAGTATGTCAGTGAGGTTCTAGCATCTCAGCCTCATGATCACAGGCCATTGTTGAGTCCAAGCTTCCAGTAACCAACGTAATAGATTATTAACATTATTCCCAAGTGCTCAGCTAATACAGTGATACCCAAATCCTGGATAAGGGCATCCATGTCAATAAATTTGTCCTCACAGTCCCCAGGATTCTCCCACTACAGTTGACAAGTTCTTACAGCTCCTTCAGTGAATATGCTTTTGTTCTTGGAGCTATTAGGTAGTTAGAATAGGAAAAAGGGGTACAAAATGGCAATGGCTAAAAGACAAAGAAAGGGAAAAGACCATGAAAATGGAACAAAAGAAAATCCACTTTTTTCTGAGTGAGAAGTTCAGGTGAAACAAACACACCCCCTTCTTGGTTGGCTAGCCCAATTTGCATAGGGCAGGCTATAGGTGGGAGGAGACAAAACATATAAAAAGAGGAAGCCAAGCTGGATTGAGGCCTCTCCTTTCCGGATGGCCTGTCCTCATGCCTTGAGGGTATAGTTTCCTTTGCTTGCTGAATAAAACTCTGAGCTGTAACTGAGCTGTAACACTGGTCTACCATTTCAAATCTTTGCTGCGGCAAGACAGAACCGAGGAAACTACACACTCCCTCGACATATCTGGTGCCATGACTCAGATTTAACCTGGCCAAACAACCTCAACTCGGCCCCAGTTAGGCAGAGACCAAGCACAGCAGAAGCCCAACTTGGCAAAACTCATGTGGTGGAAACTGAACACAAAGGAAACCCAGTGCAGTAGAAGTAACAAGAAGCCTAGTGTGCTGGAAACCAAAACAACAAAAAAACAAACTTGGCAGAAAGCTTACACAGCTCAGTCTCAGATTCCAGAAGACCTCCAGTTAAGGTAGGAGGTCCTCAACCCTATGGCTGGAAGGACATATGGCTAACAAAATCTTAATTCTTTTACAATCTCTCATTTCTTGTTTCCTTGAACCCCCAGCTAACAGGCTAGTGGCAGTGGGTGCAACTGAGGGACTCTGGCAGGAGCTACTCCCCAGTGTGTCCCAAAGGCTCCACTATTCTCTGTTCCCTAGTAGCTGTTGGTTCTTCTGTCCTTAATCTCCTTAGTGCCAAGGATAAAGCCAATGAAAATTGTGGGCACAAGTCAGGCATTTAGCAGTTTCTCCAGCAAGTTATGAAATGGGTTCCTCAGCACATTTTTCCCACTGCTTTTTCCTCCAGTCCTTCAGCTCCTCTCTCCATCTATGCCACTATTTACAGAGTATTGGGCAGGCCATTATTTTTCCACTTCTGAAAAATGTGTTTGAAACTGTTTACCTAAAATTGGGGTTCAAACTCACGTGGCATGGACTCTGTGCTGTGCTTGGTCCCTCAGTCATGTCTGGCAGGGACTCACACCTGGTCAAAACCCACAGTGCCTGGTTTCAGGATCTAATGAAGCTCAGGTTCTTGATGTCTCATTGTAGAAAGAATTCAGTGAGAGACACAGTGATAGGTAAGAAGTAGATTTGTTCAAATTCAGAGAGAAGCACAGTCCACAAAATGTGCCATCACAGAGGGCATAGGGTAGCGAGCATGAAATGTGTGGTTAGTTTTTGTAAGCTGGGTGATTTCATATGCTAATGAGTAGAAGGATTATTCCAACAATTGGGGAAACACCCACTCCTTGGTCTTTTGATAGTGCCTCTGGTTGTGGCATTTAGCTTGCAGATTGAGGATCCAGGATTAGTTGAATTTGACTTGACTGCCATCTTGGACCCATGTGAAGTTAATGAGTTTATGTTATGTTCTTGGGCTATGTCATTCTTTCAAAACTTGTGCCCTGCCCCCCTTCAGTCCTGTTTCATGCTCTATTCTTGAGCCCCGTCAGGGCCCACAGTGTTGCATCTACAATCTTCTGGCGGGACAACCAGAAAATAGCTGACCTTGGGAGGAAGTTCAGTTCAGTTCAGTCGCTCAGTCGTGTCTGACTCTTTGCGACCCCATGAGTCGCAGCACGCCAGACCTCCCTGTCCATCACCAACTCCCAAAGTTCACTCAGACTCACGTCCATCGAGTCCGTGATGCCATCCAG
The DNA here is from genome assembly GCF_014754425.2 of Oryx dammah. Lineage (NCBI taxonomy): Eukaryota > Metazoa > Chordata > Mammalia > Artiodactyla > Bovidae > Oryx > Oryx dammah. Next base: position 74,643,248 of record NW_024070185.1, on the reverse strand, counting down.
CCATCTCATCCTTGGTCGTCCCCTTCTCCTCCTACTCCCAATCCCTCCCAGCATCAGAGTCTTTTCCAATGAGTCAACTCTTCGCATGAGGTGGCCAAAGTACTGGAGTTTCAGCTTTAGCATCTTTCCTTCCAAAGAAATCCCAGGGCTGATCTCCTTCAGAATGGACTTGTTGGATCTCCTTGTAGTCCAAGAGACTCTCAAGAGTCTTCTCCAACACCACAGTTCAAAAGCATCAATTCTTCGGCGCTCAGCCTTCTTCACAGTCCAACTCTCACGTCCATATATGACCACAGGAAAAACCATAGCCTTGACTAGACGGACCTTAGTCGGCAAAGTAATGTCTCTGCTTTTGAATATACTATCTAGGTTGGTCATAACTTTTCTTCCAAGGAGTAAGCGTCTTTTAATTTCATGGCTGCAATCAAAATCTGCAGTGATTTCGGAGCCCAAAAAAATAAAGTCTGACACTGTTTCTACTGTTTCCCCATCTATTTCCCATGAAGTGATGGGACCGGATGCCATGATCTTCGTTTTCTGAGTATAATATCCAATCCCTCTGGATATTCAGGCCTTCACCTTCCATGTTTCCTACAACATGTGCAACAACAGCACCTCTCAGTGGACCTGCCAGGGCAGGTGACAGGCACACAGTGCTTGCTAGGAGTCCATCTGCTGGTGGCACCCCTTCAAGGGCAATTGGGCTTCCAGGGATAATGTTTGCCACTTTGGGAGTTAGGCCTGTAGGCCGTTTGGGCCCAAACCCTTACCACCCTTCTCCTAAAGTTACAAACATACCCCTGGATCAAATCTCCACTCCACTTTTATGGAACATCTGGTCCGTTGCCTCTTATCAATTTGTTCTTAAGCCACTTACTAACTCCTGCAACTTACTAACTGCCCCCTCTGTAGGCAACATTGCTCCACCCAGCTTATTATTAAAGCACTCTTAATGCCCCTAAGAGGACCAGATAACCCACTCCTTTGTCATTACTTCTGTTATTACCTAGAGTGCGTCTATGACAATGAAATGTTTACCATTGGAGACACCCTAAACTGCTCTTATGGAGGACTAGGGGAGGAAATCAGTGACTTACAGTCCCTCAGGGCAAGAAGAGGATAAGACTTATGGCTATTTTGCCAGGTTCCCAGTCTCAGGGCACACAGTTGGATTACCTTACATCATGGTATCTATTCCCATCCGTGTAGACAAACTGGCAGTGAGTTAAGATTACAACCCCTTAATTGTACCCAGCACTAGTCACGCTGAAGACCTTGGAGATGCCCAACTCCAGCCTGAGGTCCCAGAAGGCCAACCTGCCTAGGGTCCCCAGGAGGTTGTCACACCTCAACCTGCCTGGGGATCTGCACCCTGACCCAGGGACACCCAGCTCTCAGGTTGCAACAATACTGGGTAGGATAGGCTTCAGAAAGACTCACCCCTAAGGAAGACCACCCACACAAATAGAAGGAAGTCTATTAGTTGTGGAACTGTGCCCAGTCCCAACAATAACTCAGGAGACCAGTGAGAACCCCATTGCCTTTCTGGAAAGTCTCAAAGAAGCCCTCCAAAAGTATAACAATCTAGACTTAGACTCTTATGAGGGACAGGTGATTTTAAAGGACAAATTCCTGTCCCAGTATGCATCAGACATCAGGATAAAGTTACAACAGCTACAGCAGCAGGACCCTGCTGCCTCTTTAGATGAAATGGTCCAGAAAGCCACCAATACCTTTTATAATAGAACAGGAGAAGGAGGCCAAGGCCCAGGAAAGGGAGAGAAGGAAAGAGACAAGCCATGCCCAGATGCTGGCTGCCCTCCAGGGAAGCCCTATAGCAAACCCCGAGTCCTTGAAGGACAAGGCACGAGGCAAATGCTTAGTCTGTAGACAGACAGGAAATTGGGCCAAAGGATGTCCAAACCATGGCAAGTCTCCTAAAATGGCTTGCTACAAATTCCATCATTTGGGACATTGGGCAGCACAGGAAACTATATTCAATACCCTGTAATAATCTATAGTGGAAAAGAATATGAAAATGATTCAGTTTTGTATACATATGCATAGCTGAATCACTTTGCTGTACACCAGGAACTAACACAACATTGTAAATCAACTATACTTCAATTAAAAACAAAAAAGAATTTCACAGTAGTTGTCTGAATCTCTACCTATAACTTATATTGGAATTTCATGTTCTTAAACTTTTCTTTTCCTTATGTAATTGTGCCAGCACAATTAGAAACAGGCAGACCATCCAACAATATATGTAATGACCATTTGAAATCACCATTTGCAGCCATAGTAATTAAGTACTGAGGCATTTATCTCCTAATGTCTTTCCCTGCATCAACATCCCACCCCACACCTCACTTAGGGATAGTCTTAAGTGATGGTGGTGCTCCTTCATGCTCCAGATTACTCCTGTCCTCTCTCGTCATGCAAGGAGGTTTGTGGACTCAGCAAATATATGAGCAACCCAATCCCAGGATCCCATCTTGGGAATGTATTCCTGGGATCTCTTCTGGTACCATTTACTGTATCGGTCAGGATGCTGGCAGGAAACAGATAGCACAGTCAAAAAAAAGATCTAGCCAGAAAGATTTCACTTAAGGGGATATTTAAGAGATGGGAGTCAGGATTAAGGAACCAACACGGAATGGTGAGGCATTTAGAGTTTAGCAATAGTGAGAAACCATCACACCAAGGCCTGAGGGGCCAGAGGAAGAAACATTATTTTGGGAGTCTTAGAGATAAACCCATGGAGAGGAGCCAGTCAAAATAATCTGTGACTGTTGATCAGTGGTTCTCACGCTCCATCAAGTACCAGAGTCACTGAGGGTGCATTAAAATACCAATTACTCCAGCAGATCTGGAGAAGGACCTGAGACTCTGCATTTCTAACAAACTCCCAGGTGACACTAATGCTGCTGGAAGACAGCTCTTTGAGAACAACTGCCAGAGAGTAAATCATTCACTCTGAGAACTATAGCAAGATGAAGGATTTGGAGAATTCACACCCCAACCTCTCTCTCCTACCACCGATCTCCTGCTGCTGCCTGCCATGGACCAAACCCAAATAGAAGCTAAAGGAAAAAGGATCCTGAGTGATACTGTCTGTAGAGGTCACCTTCTAGAGAACAGAGCAGAGCAGAGTGGAGACTGGAGTGGAGTGCGACAACAGAGAATTATCAGAACCACCATAAGGATTCAGGGAAAAAATGGATAGAGAGGTGAATCGACAGATATATGAATAAAAGAATAGAATAATAATAATGGTTAATATTGAGCGTTTCTTGTGAACCAGCCTCTAAACTAAGGTTTTTGCTCAGACTACCTCATCCTAAGAAGGATTCCTGTTCTACAGATGAGGATGCTAAGACACAGAAACTAGGTACTTTTCACATGGTCACACAGCTGGCAAGTAATGGAATCTAAATCCCAACCTAGGCATGCAAGCTATAGAGTCTCACTCCCCTGCGCTGCTCTGTGATCAATGGTAGACAGGCAGTGTGGGGTGGGAGGAAAGAGTGTAAATCTTGGGACTTCCTTGGTGGTCCAGAGGCGAAGGCTCCATGCTCCCCAAGCAGGGGGCCCAAGTTCGATCCCTGGTCAGGGAACTAGATCCTATATGCCACGATCCCTCGAGCCACAATGAAAATTGAAGATTCCTGGGTGCCACCACTAAAACCCTAGCATAGCCAAATAAATAATAAATTAATTCAAGAAAAAGAGAGAGCGCATAAATCTGGGACCTCCCTGGTGGCACAGCAGATAAGAATCCACCTGCCAATGTGGGAGACACAGGTTCAATCCCTGATCCAAGAAGACTACACATGCCGTGGAGCAACTAAGCCCGTGTGTCACTACTACTGAAGAACCTGTGCTCCACAATGCAAGAAGCCACTGCAATGAGAAGCTCACACACTACAATGAAGAGTAATCCCTGATGCGCCACAATTAGAGAAAGCATGTGTGCAATGAAGACCCAGTGCAAAGAAAAATAAAAATAAATAAATAATTTTAAGAGTGTAAATCTTAAAAATACCTGGTTCAAGACACTGACTTGCCTTGTGACCTGTGTTCTGAGCCTCATTCTTTGTGTGTTTTTAAAGGTGATAATAATATGATAATATAGCTACTTCCTAGTTTTGTTGGGAAAGTTAAGCAAGGTAATAGTGGTACGCTCCTCGGTACAAAATCTAGCATACAGTAAACAATTAGAAATACTACTACTGCTTTATTATTAATGGATAAAAAGAAAATAAGATGGCTTTGCAACCTTTTGGCTAAGATCAAGTGTAGGAAGAAAAATAAGTCAGAAACTTGTGAGGGAAATACTCCCCCATCCAAAAGAGAGTCCAGGACTTGGGTAAGGATGGCTGAATGGGTGTCCCACGTATTAACTTCTCTTTTGAGGCCTTCTTTTCTAGTCTCTCTCTGGTCTCTTTCCTAAGGATGGGAAATCACTTGTCCCGTTCTTCATCAGTCTATTCCTTGAAATTTGGGGATTTGTGTGAATATGAGCTGGCCAGCCCCCTCTCCTTAAAAATCCCCTCTTGGTTCCCAGGATCCAGAGGAAGGGAAGGCTGAAGGGGCTCTGCCAGGCCAGGCTCCATCCAGCTGTTATGTTGACCCAGGTGTTGAGCACATGAAAATGGTAACTAGAGAAAAGGGCAGTGCTTGCTGAGTCAGGAGGTCGAACCCCAGGGGCCTGAGTTGTGGGAATGGGTGCTGGGCCTCCTTCCAAGGGACATTCCTTCTCAACTTTCTTGTCCCAAGGGAGAGGTGGGTTCCTAGATGATGGATGGGCAGGCACTGTGATGACCTGGGGAGGCTCTCCAGGCTCCACAATTGTTCTGAGGACACCAGGGGGGCTTCTGCACCACCACCAGCACCAGAGACAAGAACCACAGAGAAAAGAGTGAGGAAAAGGCATGAACCCAGGGAAGGGGGCACGCCTCCTCACTGTGGTCCCTTGAAACTAAGCATCACTTCTGGAGGCCAATCAAGTGACTGATGATGCAAATGCCACCGGAGAGGTGACAATGTGAACTCTCTCATGTTCTCTCTTGAGCTGACAGCACAAGGTCCCCTGCTCTCAGCCAGACTACAGCCTGCTTAGTGGGTTCTTAGAGCTGAAGCCAAGGAAAACAGAGAGAGGAAGGGGGGGCAGGGTCAGGTTCCATTAGACAGAGGGGGCCAGAGGGGAATCCACAGACGGGACTTGGAGGGGATTTCTGAGTGGGGAAAGTGAAAGTTCCGGGCCATAAATAGAAGGAGGCCCCAGCTTCCTCTGGCTGCCACACTCACGTTCCCAGATCCCTTCACACCCTGCACTTGCCAGCTGAGCCTTGACTTCACGGGGACTCTGCCCAATTCACTAGCTCACAGCTCGCCGGCAGTCAGCCTTCCACTCACTCTCCATGGCATTCCAGACAGCCTCACTGCTGGCCGTCAGCCTGCTGATCCTCTGGGTCACCCCTGGTAAGACTGAGGGGAAGCTTGGCAGGGGCGGGGGTGGGGCTGGTGGCAGCAAGGAGCAGGATGTCTAGAGCTCAGACTGCTGGCCACTGGCTGTGAGGGACCCTGTGAGTCAGGGTTGCATGTTTCAGTGAACCTGGCGGCTCCCTGTGCCTGCGAGTGAGAGTGTACCTGAGCCCCCAAATTCCAGTGTGTGTCTGTCTCTTGGTGTATCCGGAGCCTATGACTCCCTCTCTTTCTGCAGGCTCTATTGCCTGCTGCCTCAGTTTCCCAGGCAGGAGAGAACAGTCTATATTTGTTTAAGGTGGGGAGAATGGGAGACACTGAGCCAGGGCTAAGTGATCAAACGTTTTAACACTTCCTAAATTCTACTAATGTCAGCTTCCTGCTGCTACCGTACCCCCAGCCTGTTCCCCACCCCACATTCATCCCCCCACGGACACTGCAACCAGCATGAATTCTCCATCTTAACTTCCTGTGGGGAAGTTAAAAGGACTTGGGAGAGAAGTTGGGGTGATCCAGGTAGCAGAAAGTCATCTGTGGGGCTCAGAACAACAGTTGTTGGCAAATAGTGCTTCAATTTATTTAGCAACCACAGGTGGCGCTAGTGGTAAAGAACCCACCTGCCAACATAGGAGACATGAGACATGGGTTTGATCCCTGGGTCAGGAAGATCCCCTGAAGAAGAGCATGGCAACCCACTCCAGTACTCTTGCTGGGAAAATTCTACTGACAGAGGAGCCTGGTGGGCTACAGTCCATGGGGTTGCAAAGAGTCGAACATGACTGAAGCAGCTTAACATGCAGGGCCATATTGGCGCATACTGGATGAGGATTAATCTGGTCCAGCTGCCGCCACACCCAGACAGATGTCCTTAACACCAGTGAGGGCTATGACCTCCTCAGGATCCCTGTATCTTGACACTAATCCCACCCTAGCTCTGGGAGGTGCCAACGACGCGGAAGACTGCTGCCTGTCTGTGACCCAGCGCCCCATCCCTGTATTCCTGGTGCGAGCCTACCGCTACCTGCTCCTCGAGGATGGCTGCAGGCTGCCTGCCGTCGTGTGAGTTTTAGGAGGAGCCTGTCTGGCCTCACCTCCCCCATCTGCCCCCGGTGAAACCCACCCTCACCTCCTTATCTCTCTTCTCCTTGCCAAGCTAAACCCCTGCAAGGAAGTCCCTGAAATAGGTTTCCAGATGTGGTCCCCAGTCGTTGCCCTTCCCACCTGGGCCTGCTGGGAAACTGGGTTCCAGGCCTCTGTTTTCCCTGACCTCTGACCTTTGTCTCCAGGTTCACCACGCAGAGAGGCCACGAGCTCTGTGCACCCCCAGACCAGCCATGGGTGGGCCGCATCATCCGGAGACTGAAGAAGAACTCTGCCAGGGCAAGCCTGACCCTCCCCAGCCCTGCCTCCTCCCTCCAAGCCCCTGCCCAAGACCCCAGTCCATGACCTTGCCTCTCTTTCCTCCCCCAGAGAAGAGTTCCAGCAGTTACCCTATGACAGCCCAGAGAGAGCCCTGTGTTCCGGAGACAGAATGTGAATCACTGAAGCCCTGGGGAACCAAGGACCAGAAGGGAGAGACCAGGCCCCCTGCCCTCCTTCATCAGACCTGGCCTGGCTGCAGCAGGGCAGGAGTGTCATTGTGAGTGTGAGTGTGAGCGAGGATGTGTGTGGTGAAGATTGCAATGTTTCCAATAAAGCCCATCTGGTCCCCACAAGTCTGTCCTGCCTGCCATGTGTTTGCTGCCTGTCGGGGAGGACTGTGATAGGAAAGGGGAGACAGAATGGCAGGATTCGTTTCCACTCTGCAGCCTGAGCAAGTTCTATCTAACACTCTGTGTTCTCAGGATAAGCTCCCAGGATCAGGCCCCACCTCCTCTCCCCTCACAGCCCTGTCACACTCCAAGGCTCAGTAACACTAAACCTGTGTCAGTTCCTAAACAACCCAAAACTCTCTCAGGCCTCCGAGTCTTCGCTCTCCAGGACAAGTGCTCCAGCATCCAGGTCTCTCAGGGATCTGCTGTTGCTGGGGGCAAGGAAGGGAGTGGTTGGGAACCAGCTCTCCTGGCTAGGGGAGGGGCAGGGGCCCAACTCTGTTGCTGGAGGTGGGGGGTTGGTGGGGGAGGACCCATCCACCCACACCATTCCCACTCTCTGGAACACTCTTCTCTCTCTTCTGCCTGCCTGGCTTCCCATCTGGGTCTGGATGACTCCTCCTCCAGGAAGTCTTCCCTGACTCCTCCACATAAGGTTAGGAAGCCTCCCTCCCTCCCAAGCTCCCAGGGCCCTCTGCTCTTCTCCTCTTGCAGCACTCAAGATGCTGAGTTATAATTGCTAGTTGTCAGCCTTCCTGAACAGGGATCACATCTATTTTGGTTTCCATTGTCTCCCTGGTGTCCAGCACGCTGCTTGGCACAAAGTAATCAATCAATAAATATCTGTCTGGAGAAAAGATAAATATGTAAGAAAAGGCTCAGCAGCCAAGAGTGAGGGCCCATCTGTCCAAACAGAATCGCACCTCCCAACTAGCCTCCTCTGTCGCCCACTCAGCCTAACCCAGTTCCAGCCCCAGCTGGGTCCATGTGGCAATACGGGGGCCCTGCTTCTCACGGATACTGACGGGCAGATCTAGGAGTCAGAGGTCAGAGTGGGAGAGGGAAGGAAAAGGAGCAGCCACAGAGCTGGGAGATTCAGCTTGGGGGCACCCACCACCACTTTATAGCTACATGGGCTCCAGGGACTGAGACCAGTGGAGTCACAGGGAAGGAGTCTCAGCTCTGGGAGATGAAAGCCCTTGACTCGTGGAACATCCCAGAAGGCTTCTCTGGGAGGAATGACCTCCTCATGCTCGGGAAGTCCCCTGGGAGGCTGGCTGGTCTCCTAACTATGGCCCCTAAGGGCTTGTCTGGCAGGAAGCAGCAAGTCTGGGCTCTTGGGGTTGGGAATGACAGCAAGTACACCACACTGAGCATCCTCGTCTGGGAACAGAGGCCACCACCATACCATATACCTCATCTGGTAATCAAAGCCCACCTGGGCAGGCCTGGGCAGACAGGGGAGGGAAGCAGAGGTGAGGGGGTTGTGCCAGCCCTCCTCACTGGACTGAGAGCACAGAAGCTTCTTTCTCACCTCTGCTCCTAAGAGTGGGTGTTCAAAACCTGAAAAAACCTCGGAGACACAGGAGTGGGTGGAAAAGGGATAGTTTGCAAGAACAACTGGTATAGCCAGGAAACTTGGCTCTGCTACCTGCGGGAAACTACCCATCCATTCATGCATCCATGCACCCATCCATCTAGCTGTCTCTGCATCCATTAGAACTCCACCCATCCATCCACCCGTTCCCCACCAACTCATCCATCCATCCATTAACCCGTCCATTAAGTCAGCCAACCGTGAAGCCCAAGAGATACCTTTGGACCTGTGCCCTGCACCGCAGCAGGCAGAGGACAAACACAGGTGGGAGCCAGGCACATCCCCAACATCCTCAGTTCCCAGTGAAGCAAAGCGGAGTTCAGTCTGCCACTGGGGCAGATACAAACTCTCCTTCTGGAGGCTTGAGAAAATAAACAGATGGAGTAGAGAAGGCGAGGGCAGGAGTCCTGAGGAGGTGTTACTAGGACAGAGCTCCCCCCAAACACATCACCTCCCTGATACTGCCACTGTTGGGGGAGGGGACACAGGAACAGGTCACGACTCCCCAGTCCTGTTTCTACCCCTCACTATGCAAATCCGGGCAAGTCCTTTCCTGCACTGCCCCCTCCAAGGCCTTCCTTCCCATATCTGTCATGTGTGGGCGACAGGAGGGGGGGCTGAATTTTTAAGAGTCACTCCAAGAAAAGACTTAATTCCTAACTATTTGAGTCTTAGGCTAACCCATCCTCCCAACACTCACACAGGCTCCCCAAAGTCATGCACATTCAGAAAGGTCCCCATTTCCCCAGGGACCCAGGGACCACCCTCTAGGAATGAAGCTGAGGTTTGGGAAGAGAGAAACCAATCCAGGAGCTGGTGAAGTGGCTTGAACACTCCCCTGCTGGACCCTGGAGACCTGGAGGAGGAAGAATTTCCAGGAAGCCCAATCCCTCCCAGCTCTCCTCCAGCCAGTGCCCTCCCTCCTGGCTTTCTCCCTCCCTCTTTTCCCCACCCCTAGCTACCAACCCTCCTGGGCACTGGGGCTTCTTCCCTTATCTGCCTGCCAGACACAGGAGGGCTTAGCCCAGCAGTCTGTGACTTGTCCAGATCCACTTCAAAATTCTCAGCATTTGATTTCATCTAATCAATACCTATCTTGTTTCGCTATGATTCACTGACAAATGCTGAGACTTTATTTCTCCCAAAGTTCTGAAGGGCCAGCTGCCGACCTGCCTGCATGACAGCGATGAAGCTTCCAGCTCTCTCTCTGAGGGATGGGGTGGACTTCTAGCTCCCTTACCAGGATATGGGAGCCTGCTGCCTGCCTCTAAGTGGACACCTTCCTCTCTCAGGCACACGGTACTTGCTATGGGTTTAAGGCCGGCAACTGAGTGGCAGCTCCCTACCTGAAGGCCTGTGGTACCAGCAGCCTACATCTCCCTAAAGGGACCTGACATCCTTGCTCAAGGAGCTCCCAGCTTTTTTATCCACTTCCATGGTGAATATGGAGGTGAACGGTATGGGAAAGCATTTGATGCTGGGAAAGACTGAGGGCAGGAAGAGAAGAGGGCGACAGAGGATGAGACGGTTGGATGGCATCATCAACTCAATGGACATGAGTTTGGGCAAATTCCGGAAGACAGTGAAGGACAAGGGAGCCTGGTGTGCTGCAGTCCATGGGGTCGCCAAGAGTCAGACACAACTGAGCGAATGAACAACAAAAACAAATGGTGAATATGGTGGACAAAAAGCTTCCTGTCCACAGAGGAATTCCCTGGCAGTCCAGGGCTTAGGACTTGGCTGTTTCACTGCTGGAACCCCAGTTCAATCCCTAATCGGAGAACTCAGACCGCACAAGCTGAGAACAGCCAAAAAAAACAAAACAAAACCCTCCATGAAACAGTTGCCAGTGAAGAGGACTGGGCCTGTCCATCTCCACTGCCAACATTGTTCTGCCCAGAGCCTGGCACAGAATAAGGCCTAGCGCACAAATGATTATCAAACAATGGAATTAAACTTGACCCTTTCCCACGATTACCCCACCACCACTCACACCTGGAGCACATCCAGTTCTCCAGACAGCGGGGCTGTCTCTGTTACATGGCTAAGTGTTTGCTCAGAGCCAGCTCCATACGGTTTTGATCAGATTTTCAACATCTCGTGTTCAATTTCTCGGCAAGCCCCCACCACATAACCCCTTCTCTGGCATCCGGGAAACTCAGAAACAGACAGAAAACCTTGGAAATAAGAACTTCACTGGGGAACAAGACTCCCAAGTGGGGAGTTTCCTCCAAGAGCCTCTCTGCCATAATAAACAGGCACTTTTCTGGTCAGAGAACTTTCTCGATGGTCTCTGAGACTTTCTTTGTCCACATGGGAGGACTTGGCTTGGTAGTACTAGCTAAAACACCCCTAGTGCTTACTAAGTGCTGGACACTGCTCTTCAAGTGCTGGTATCATTCTTAAGTTGTAGCTGAGGGAACTGAGGTGCAGAGGTTAAGTAACTTATCCACGCTGCACAGCCAGTAAAGTGGCAGAGCTGGGGGATTCCAACTGGGCAGTTCAGCTCCAGAATCTGTACTCTTAGCTACCACACATACCACCTCGCTGAGGTGACCCACCTCCTAAGTAAAAAATGGGCAATAATACAGCAGGGGCAGGTCTGAGGAAGGGGCCCTCAGAGAACACGAGAGCCACTGCTTTGAGGGCTGGCTTTGGGCCAGACTCCAAGCTGAGTCCATTATGTACATTATCACTGCATCCTCAAACAACCCTATGAGGTGAGATCACTCATCCCATTCTATATATGAGGAGTCTGAGGCACAGAGAAGCAGAATGAGCTCTCAAGTCCACTAGACTAGTGAGTAGTAAAGCTGAGACTGCAGTCCAAGTCTGCCTGGCAAGTAGCACTTGAGCTGAGGGCTGGCAGCTGGGATGGCCAGATTGGGTGGAAAGGCTTGGCTTCCTAGGAAGAGCTGGGAAAACACAAAAGAAGTAGCTGGTCCTGTGGCTAAGACTCCATGCTCCCAATGCAGAGGACCAGGTTTGATCCCTGGTCAGGGAACTAGATTCCATATGCCGCAACTGAGTTTGCAGGTCACAACTAAAGATCCTGGGTGCTGCAACTAAGACTTGGAACAGCCAAATAAATAAATATTTTATTTTAGAAAGGACAGAAGAAGCTGGAGACCTTGGACAGGATCCCAGTGCTAGAGCTCAGACACAGATATGCCCCTTGGAGGCCTCCTGAGCCAACCTCTCCAGCAGAAGGGGAGCCTGCCTCCCCTGAGCATCCAGGAGAAAGTGGGCACAGGTTCTCCAGGTCTGCTCAGGCCTCAGTTTTCCCAAGAGTGGAGAGTGGAGAAGGGGCTTAGGCTACAACTATGCCTATCTTTTTACCTCCATTCCCAGGGGAGTAGCAGAGGCCAGGACCTGGTAACGTTGAAATGAAAGGGGGAATGGAGGGCAGAGCTGGGACCCAGAGGGCAGGAATAGGAGCCTGTCTAGGGGTTTGGTGGGCAGGACTTCTGGAAGGAGTAGGCCTCTAGGGGGCCTCTGATCCAGTCTTGCTGGAACTCCTACAGAGCAGAGCATCTGGGGGCTGCAAGGGTGGGATCAGACTCCTGAAGGAGCCACTCTGACAGCTACTTCCATCTCCTGAAGGGCCAGGCATGGGCAGGATGGGGAGGAGGACAAAGGTAAAGGTGGAGTCTGAGGATCAGAGTGGATGGGGAAGTCAGATCTCCCACCCCACTTCTATCCCTAGGGCCATTGAATCTTCCATGGGTCAAAGGGGAAGCAGAAGATGTGGGCTGCCCTGCAAAGTAGTCCAGCCAAAGTAGGACGGCTATAACCCTAGAAGCTTCAACACTACCCTGCCAGATAACAGGACCCACCCCACCCCACCTCCCCACAGTTCTGGATCTCAGAATCACACTCACTGGAAATCTGGACCCATCACCATCAAAACCTCTATCACCGTGCCAACCTCATACCTGTCAGACCATGATTTCAAGGATCCTCCCCCAAGAAGAAGGCACCCCTTCCTACCTGTAGGGGCCCAACACTGTAAAGCCCTTCATCAATTAAGGAATCCTGGCAGGATATCCCATACATATTGGTGTATCCATTGCTGACAAGACCTCCATTCATGTCAAGGTCCCCTCATTACTCTCAGGACACCTTTCCTCTTGGGAAATACTATGCCTGTCAGAAATACCCCAGCCTGCCAGGCAGGATGGCAGCAATGTGCTGCTACAAGGACACCATTTTTCCATGTAGCCCATATAAATGGCACCTCCTGGCATGGCAGCCCTACGGGGATCAATGAGTCCCCTTAGGGTCAGAGTATCTGTTAATGTAGGGTCCCCAGTGATTTAAAGGCTGCCATGACACAGAGCCCCATCCCTGGTGAACCCTTGTGTCTAAAATGATGCCACATCGCTGCCTGGAACTCAGAATATTTATTCATACCAGGCACTGTTCTAGGTGCTGGTGGTACAACAGCAAGCAAGACATACTATCTTGGGCTTCAGGGAGCCTAATGTAATCTTTTGGGGAGTCTACAATGGAAGATAAGCTATATTGATAACTGAGACTAATATAATAGGAAATCCCTCAAACATAAAAGGGGTTAAGATTGTGGGCAGTGGAAAAAAAAAAAGATAAATATCTCAATAGTTCATCCTATGGCTTTCCAACAACAACATGCATCCTTCTTCCCAAACCCTAGACTTAACATTTTAAGGGTATCATCTAATGTAAGATCATTTTTGTCTATACAACCAAAAAGATTCACTGATCCCCAAAGATAGACTCTTCAGAGCCTTGGCAATTGCCACATCTGTCTTAGCTTGGGCTGCCATAATAAAATACCATGGACTGAATGGCTTAAACAACATTTATTCTCTCACCGTTTTGGAGGTTAGACATTCAATATCAAGGTGCCAGCATAGTAGGTTTCTCTTGGGAGCTCTCTTCCTTCCGTGCAATGCCCACCTTCTTACTATGTCATCACAGGGCAGAGATCTCTTTCCTCCTCTTCTTTGAAGGCCACAGTCCTATAAGACTAGAGCCCTACCCTTATGATTCCATTTAACCTAAATTACTCCTTAAAAGACCCTCTCTCTAGACACCATCACATTGAGGCTTAGGGTTTCAACATATGAATTCTTAGGGTCACAGGACATAATTCATCCTACAGCAAAAGCCAAATCTAAATCCAAGAACTCAGAATGACATCCATCCCTCCTCTAGTTTTGTTATAATCTCATCTCCCTATTCTACAACACATGGTGATCACCAGCAGCACACCTGATTGGCCAGGACTGGTTGATGCTGCAATAAAAAATGACATCTAAATCTGAGTGGCTGAACACAACAAAATTCTATTCCACCTACATACCAGGCCTGCGGTGGGTCTAGGCGATCTCTAGCACAGCTGTGCTCCATGTGGTGGCTCAGCTCAACATTCCAGGCTGCTTCAATCCCTTGGCAGATTCTTTCAGATCAACACATGTTTCCATGATGACTCCAGCCAGGCAAGACAGCAAGGGGAACCCTTCCTTAAATGCTCCTGTCCACAAATGACACACACCATTTCTGCACACATTTCACCAGCTAAAGTGGGTCATACACCCATGCCCAACTTTAAGGGAGCCATTGCCAGGAGGAGAGGCAAACCAGAATCTTGGTGAGTGGTAGTAATATCATCACAACAACTTGTATTCAGGAATGGAATAGAACTTCCCTGGTGGTTCAGTGGTTAAGAGTCAACCTACAGGGAAGGGGGTTCAGGATGGGGAACGTGTGTATACCTGTGGCGGATTCATGTTGATGTATGGCAAAACCAATACAATATTGTAAAGTAATTAGCCTCCAATTAAAATAAATAAATTTATATTTTTTAAAAAAAGAGTCAACCTACCATCTAGAAGGGTGGGATGGGGAGGGAGATGGAAAGGAGGTTCAGGAGAGAGGGGACATGAGTGTACCTATGGCTAATTCTTGTTGATGTATGCCAGAAAACCACAAAATTCTGCAAAGCAAATATCCTTCCATTAAAAAAATAAAGTGGCAAAAATAAAAATAAAAGAATCCACTTGCCAATGAAGGGTACCCCAGTTCAATCCCTGCTCCAGGATGATTCCCCATGCCATGGGGCAGCTAAGCCCGTGCACCACAACTACTGAGCCCATGGTCCCTCGGGCCAGTGCTCCATAACAAGAGAAGCCACCACCACAAGAAAGCCATGCACGCCAGCCAGAGAGTAGCCCCGACTTGCCACAACCAGAGAAAGTCTACACGCAGCAACGAAGACCCAGCACAGCCAAAAACAGAGTAAATAAATAGGGAAATAAATAAGTGAAACAAACCTCTCATTAAAAAAAAAAGAATGGAATAAAGGGGGATGGAAGAAAATAGGAGTCAGGTAAAGAAATAAGGAATTACACAGCCAGGAAGGAAGCATGAATAAAAGCTGTAGTCAGTAGTTCTGGAAATAGTCCTAGGGCCTAACTAGAATGTATTATTTCTTTCTTATATTAGTTTTCTGCTGCTGTGTAACAAATCACCACAAATTTAGCAGCTTCAAACAGCCCAAATGTATTATCTCACAGTTTCTGTGGGCCAACGGTCAGGTACAGGTTAACTGGGTCCTCTGCTCGGGGTCTCATCAGGCTGATCTCAGGTGTCAGCCAGGCTGCCATCTCATCTCGGACTCTGAGTCTCTTCCAGATTCACTGGGTGTTGACGGTTGTGGTTTTAGGACAGAAGCCCTGAGTTCCTAGAACTGCCTGCAATTCCCTGCTCCATGGCCCTCTTCACAACATGGCAGTTTGCTTCTTCAAGAGCAACGTGAGAGCTGCTGCTGCTGCTGCTTATTTCTTGGCTCTGGACCCCATCACCAGCCACACAGGCCACCTTCTGCTTGATTTCAGAGACCCTTTTCTCCTGAGAAAGCTCAGTTCAAGCCCAGAAACACTAGGGCCCAGAGTGGCCCAAACTACAGAAAATGAAAGAGGGCGGGTATTCAGGAAATCCTGGTAGGGGCTTTACATGAAGCTCCCGAGGGCAGGAGTCAAGGGAGGAGGGTGCACGATTGCTCAAGACTCCCTTCCCCTTCTGATGTACCGTCACCTCCAGAAGTCCTGTGCAACAACTACCCACACTTGAACTGAAGGGCCACCTCTGCCCTGTAGGCTGGGCCAGGACCCTCTGGATAGGGATAGAGGAATTGGAGAATAAGGGTGGAGCGGTGAAGCAGACCCCTTGCTAGGATCGGGGACTTCCAGAAGCTGAGTCATCTGATTTCTTGCTCATTTCCAGCTTCTTTCTGGCATAAAGAGGGCCCAGGCTCCTCAGGCTAGAGCCCCACTTCCACCAGCCACACGTTCCATTTTCTCTGTACACGAGACGCCCTCTGCAGGCCCCAGGAGGCTGGCACTCGGGCCAGGAGCCTCACACCCCATTTCCCTATACACTGATGCCCTCTGCAGGCCATGTGAGGTCAATAGATGGATTAAACTGTTGTCTGGTTGACATTTTACGCCTGCTCTGTGTGTGTGTGTGTGTGTGTGTGCGCGCGCGTGCACACAGGTGGGTCACCTTTACCCACATACATATGTCCATACCCACACACATATACAGGCACATAATCAGTCACACAGCCAACCACTCACATCTATCAAGGACACACCACAGACACTTAAGTACATAATCACAGTGTGGACACAAGGGCACATATAGACACACATACATTATTACACACACACACTGTCATGGGAGCAGGCACAGAAACACACATGGACATAATCTTTCCTCTTAGAGAAGGGTATTTGTTTGGAAGGAAGAGGTTAAAAAGCTACCGGGGAAACAGGGTAATAACCTGAATTGTGGACTTGATAAAAGAAGGTGTTTCTTTTTAATTAATTAATTAATTTTATTTTTGGCTATTGCTGGGTCTTCCTTGCTGTCCGTGGGCATTCTCTAGTTGTGGTGAGTCGGGGCTACTCTCTAGTTGTGGAGCTCACGCTTCCCATTGCTGTGGCTTCTCTTGTTGCAGAGCACAGGTTCTGGATGTGCAGGCTCAGTAGTTGTAGCACATGGGCTTAGCTGCCCCGCAGCATGTGGAATCCTCCCAGACCAGGGATTGAACCTGTGTCTCGTGCATTGGCAGGTGGATTCTTAACCACTAGACTACCAGGGAAGTCCTAATGGGGACTGTTGACTAGACAGCCTTTTATTTTGCTAGGCACTGGCAGGCTGGTTATAGTTTTGGAACAGTGCAGATAAGAGATGGGGTAGGGGCTTCCCTGGTGGCTCAGTGGTAAAGAGTCTGCCTGCCAATACAGGAGACACTGGTTTGATCCCTGATCTGGAAAGATCCCACAAGCCACGGGGCAACTAAGCCCGTGAGGCACAACTGAGCCCATGCTCCTAGAGCCTAGGCTCCGCAAGGAGAGAAGGCATGGCAGTAGGAAGCCAGTGCACCACAGTGACGAGTAGCCTCCACTTGCCACAACTAGAAAAAACCAAGTGCAACAGGGAAGACCCATCACAGCCATACATAAATAAACAAATAAAATTATTTATTTTAAATAGTTGAGGTAGAGCTACTAAAAAGAAATTTGGAGTATGCAAGAGCTTAATCTATATAACTTGCATGAAAGCTCATTCTTAGAAGTTGAAGCTCATTCTTAGAAGCTCCTGAGCTCAGCAAGCCAGACTAAACCAACCCTACTGCATTCCAGACACCCTAAAAACAGAGAAGCCTTCTGATATTGGTAATTCATGGGAGGTGATAAATGAGAAAGGCGGATGGACCTAAGCACCACTGAACACCCACTCACTGTGAGTCAGGCACATGGACTACCTCACAAGGTACAAATTATTCCCATTTTACAGATCCCATTTCCTTGACTGTTGAGGGTTCTAAAATTGGATTCAAATACAAGAGTTTGAGTAAAAAATTCTGTTGTTTTCACTACATGAGTAATGGCAGATGCAAGGGATATAGGTTTCCATTCCTTACTCATGTTCCCAACAATGACAGAATGTATGCATCTTCCCCACTGATCCAGATCAGGGATTGGCAAGCTATGGCCCAGCCAGCCTGCTGCCTGTTTTTGTAAATAAAGCTTTATTGGAATATAGTCATGCCTAATCATTTACGTATTGTCTATGGCTACTTTGGGGCTACAGAGACAGTATGGCCTGCAAAACCTTATTTATTATCTAGACCTTTATCAAAAAGATTTGCTAACCTCTGATCCAAACCCAGCCTCAAATGGGAGTTAACAAGTCTTATTGCCCTTGGTGTCTTAGCATTGAAGGGTGACCAGATAAACAAATAAATGGGATAGATCAATAGATGGATGGATGAACAAACAGATGGACAGACATATATAGGTAGTATATCAAGAGTTTTTCTCTAAATAGGTACCAGTTTTCTGCTATTTATAAGCAGTGAAACATTGGGCAAGTTAATGTTTCTGCATCTTAGTTCCTCATCTGTAAAATGGGGATAATAGTACAATGATCATTATCCAGGGCTTTTTCTGTTGAAAATGACAAAACCCAACTTAAGATAACTTAAGCAAAAAATTAAATATGTCATATCACAGATTAAGATTTAGTCCACTTCAGCCCTGGTTGGACCCAGGGATTCAAATGATATTATCTCCATCTTTCAACCTGATTTCTCTCTAATCCTTTTTATGTGGGGGCCTTATTCCTATTATAAACAAGTTATCTTCTAGCAGCAGAAAATATGGCCACTGAAAGCCTTAAGTCTAAATCTGTAATAGTAAGTGATCCAAAATACAGGCTCTCTTTCTCCTAACATCAAATCTCATGCAAAGCTTTGAACTGTGCTTGTGACATAAACTCAGTTCTTCAATATATTACAGTGGCCAGGCAATGAGTTACTCTGATCAGAACACTATGACTGATAAAGCCACCAGGACCACATGAAGTGAGAGAGAAATTCTCTAAAGAAGCCAGAAAAAGGAGTATAGAAAAATGTCTGCATGAACAAAAAATATCACTTACAGCATTCTACTTCAGAGATCTGCCATGAGAAAATTATTTTAAAGCATTTAGCATGGTGCATGGCACTTAAGTATCAACAAACATTAATTATTACCATAACTTGATAAATGAATGAATGTACTAATAGATGGATAATGGTTAAACGTTTTTGTTCTTCAACTACTAAGCTGTGTCCAACTCTGCAATCCCATGGACTGCAGCACACCAGGCCTCTCTGTCCTTCATGACCTCCTAGAGTTTGCTCAAGCTCATGTCCATTAAATCAGTGATGCCATCCAACCATCTCATCCTGTGTCACCCTCTTCTCCTCCTGCCCTCAATCTTTACCAGCATCAGGGTCTTTTCCAATGAGCTGGCTCTTCACATCAGGTGGACAAAGTATTGGAGTTTCAGTTTCAGCATCAGTCCTTCCAGTGTTTAAACATACAAATGAATAAATGAAGATGAAGATGTGAAAAGATAGATGAAAGGCAAGATGGGAGAATAAAGAGACAAAGATGGGGAGACATACAGACACATGGATGAATGGATGGATGATGGAAAGACAAAAATGGGCCCACAGTTAGGTTTGTCACTTCATATGCTTTAGGGCTGCAAATGGGAAACAAAACAGCACTCCACAATCAGTCTCTCCTGAGAGGTCTCCTCTTCTGGTCTGTCTCTTGGGTCCCTCTGATCAGGTTAGGGAAACACTTGCTCCCCATCCTCATCTCTAGTTTTGTGTCTCTGTGAATTGACCAGCCCCTCTCCTCAGAAATCCCCTCCCAATTCCAAGGATAGGAAAGTCATGGCAGAAGGGGGTGTTCTAAGTCAAGTTGCCCTTATGCTCCTTCCGCTGCCTAGGCTCAGCTTAGAGCTTAGGAAAATAGTAGGGGAGAGGGACAGTACTGGCTGGGCCGGGAGGTAGAGCCTAGGGCCCCGAGAGCTGGACCTGCTTCCAAAGAACATTTGCTTTAGCCCTGCTCAGCCAAGAGAGGAACATGTCTCAGACAATGGATGTGCAGGCACTGTGATGGGCTTAAGGACACCTGGGAGGAGACTTTCTCCAGGCTTAACCTGCTATTTGTGATTGTCCTCAGGGAATCCAGGGGACCAGCTGGGTGCCATCTTTCCCACTCCAGTAATCTTAGGACCGCAGAGAAGAGGTAGGAGTGAGCAGAAACCTGAGAAAGAGGGAGGCAACCCCCTTGCTCTGATCTCTAATTCTGAACTAAGCCCTGGCCCTTAGCCTTAAAACTGAAGTTCAAGAGACTTTTCTGGTGGTCCAGTGGTTAAGACTCTGAGCTTCCAAGGCAGGAACGCAGGTTTGATTCTGGTCAGGAACTAAGGTCCCACATGCTGCACAACACAGCCAAAATAAATAAATTAAAAGAAAAAAATCGATTTTCAAATGCCTTCAAGAGGATGACACTGCAAACCTTCCCCTAATAGGGCAATTCAGTCCCCTTCCCTTGTCCAAAAAGTTGCATGTTGAGGTTCTCAGAGCTAAAGACAAGCAGTGGGAAATGGGAACAGGGAAGCTATGGGAACAGCAAATTATGCAAGGGAAAAAAGGCTCACCCAGACAGATGGAGAGAGTGGGGAGTGTATTCAGTGGAAAGGTATTCTGCTAGCAATTCTTGTTGTTTAGTTGCTAAGTGCTGTCTGAGTTTTTGTGACCCCATGGACTGTAGCCCACCAGGCTCCTCTGTCCATGGGATTTCCCAGGCAAGAATACTGGAGTGGGCTGCCTTTTCCTTCTCCAGGGGATCTTCCCGACCCAAGAATCAAACCTGTGTCTCCTGCATTGGCAGATGGATTATTTACCGCTGAGCCACTAGGGAAGCCCAGGAGCTCTTTCAACTGCTATTCAATTTAGACACAAACCAGCCAGATCTAGCATTAGATTCCACAGGTTTAAGGGCACAATCCCAACAAGTTTGCTTGAGATGCCAGCAACAAGTGGGGTCCTCAGGCCACCTGCATTTCTGACTAACTAGCTACAAGTCCAGGAGTTTCTCAAACTCAGATCTGAGAGTTCACTAGAATGACTTGTAGAAATCAGAAGTTCTATACTCACAATTAGTTTTTAATAAAGTAGGACTCTCAAGAGTCTTCTCCAACACCACAGGTCAAAAGCATCAATTCTTCGGTGCTCAGCTTTCTTCACAGTCCAACTCTCACATCCATACATGACCACTGGAAAAACCATAGCCTTGACTAGATGGACCTTTGTTGGCAAAGTAATGTCTCTGCTTTTTAATATACTGTCTAGGTTGGTCATAACTTTCCTTCCAAGTAAGCACCTTTTAATTTCACGGTTGCAATCACCATCTGCAGTGATTTTGGGGCCCAGAAAAATAGTCAGCCACTGTTTCCACTGTTTCCCCATCTATTTGCCATGAAGCAATAGTCAAGGCTATGGTTTTTCCAGTGGTCCATGTATGGATGTGAGAGTTGGACTGTGAAGAAAGCTGAGCGCTGAAGAATTGATACTTTTGAACTGTGGTGTTGGAGAAGACTGTTGAGAGTCCCTTGGAGTGCAAGGAGATCCAACCAGTCCATTCTGAGAGTTCAGCCCTGGGATTTCTTTGGAAGGAATGATGCTAAAGCTGAAACTCCAGTACTTTGGCCACCTCATGTGAAGAGATGACTCATTGGAAAAGACTCTGATGCTGGGAGGGATTGGAGGCAGGAGAAGGGGATGACAGAGGATGAGATGGCTGGATGGCATCACGGACTCGATGGACGTGAGTCTGAGTGAACTATGGGAGTTGGTGATGGACAGGGAGGCCTGGCGTGCTGTGATTCATGGGATCGCAAAGAGTCGGACACGACTGAGTGACCGAACTGAACTGAACTGAATGGGACCCGATGCCATGATCTTAGTTTTCTGAATGTTGAGCCGAAAAAATTGATGCTTTTGAACTGTGGTGTTGGAGAAGATTCTTGAGAGTCCCTTGGACTGCAAGAAGATCCAACCAGTCCATCCTAAAGGAAATCAGTCCTGGGTGTTCATTGGTAGGACTGATGTTGAAGCTGAAACTCCAATACTTTGGCCACCTGATGCAAAGAGCTGACTCATTGGAAAAGACCCTGATGCTGGGAAAGATTGAGGGCAGGAGGAGAAGGGGAAGACAGAGGTTGGACAGCATCACCGACTCGATGGACATGAGTTTGGGTGGACTCCAGGAGTTGGTGGTGGGCAGGGAGGCCTGGCGTGCTGCAGTTCATGGGGTTGCAAACAGTGGGACACAACTGAGCGACTGAACTGAACTGAATATAAATCAGGAATATCCAAATGGAAAGACACACAAGGAGGATTTCAATGCAGAGCTCCCATGCTCTTTCCCCATGGAGACACAAAGGCCACATCACCCTCCCAGTACGTGTTCGCCAACAGTACGTGTTCACCAACCAGGAAGGTCACAAACTTTGATGTCCAGAATTTTTATTGAGATTTCAAACATAGGCAAGAATGAATTGTTGGTGACATAACTCAATCTCCCCAGCCAGGTTGGCTCAAAGCCTCAATTCTGCAATGATATGGTTGGTCTTTCTGCTGACCAGCCTCTATCCCAAGTCATCTCATCTCTTAGCATAAATTCAGGTGTGACCCAAAGGGCTCACAAATAACAAAGAACTTGTATTAGTTGGGATATTCCAAAGACGTAGTGTCTCCCTTTCAGGAATAGGGACAAAGGCCAAATTATTATACAATAGACAGAGCCCTGCATCTGAGTGAAGGGATGTGAATCACCAAAGCAGTGAGGCCAGGCCTCCTGCAGACATGACTTGGCTGAGGGGACAGGAGTGTCACTGTGGATGTAAGAGCAAGTGTTAGTAAGGATGAGTGTGGTAAAGGCAGAGCTTCTCCATGCCCAGATTGCAATGCTTCCAACTGGCATCAGTGGATTTATCTGTCACCTGTCTGTATGTAGTCCAAGAGGGGAAGATAGGTACAAGCGGGCAAAAAGAGTGTGGGGTGGTGGGAAGAAGAGAGGTGAATTCATTCTCCACACTTCAGCTTAAGGGAACTTTTACTTCATTCATTTCTGGTCATTTTCTCCCATACTGCCCAGCCACAAGGCTCTCTCCCAGACTCCCCAGACCAATTAGGGCAGCTATTTCCAACCTTCCACACTAAGTTAATTGCTCTTTCCTGCCTTTAGTCGAATAGCCTCTACAGCCCCCAGCCAGTTAGCTTCCTCTATGTGATTTTATTGTCTCTTTTGACCCCCATTCCCACCCCACCCTGTGCAGGTCCAACCCAGATGATAAGCTCTCTGAGGGCAGAATCTGTGCCTGTCCTCTTTACTGCTGTTTCCTCATGTCCACACACATTACCCAGCACAGAGTAGTCACTAAATAAATATTGGTTCTGACTGCAGGAACAAAACTCTCAGGAAACGAGGTCTCAGTTCAGAGAGGAAGGGCTGTTGACCCGTGCCACTCAACCAACAAGTATTCCTAGAGCCTGGCCTGTCTAAACTGGACCCTCTCTGGAGACCTATTCCTCCTCTGCCCAGTATCATATATATAGAATGAGTCAGACAAGAAAGGCAACTGTCAGAGCAGAAGCCAAGATGGAGAGGAAAGGGGATTGGTAAACCAGTACAGGACAGCGTCCCAAAGCTCTTTTCTTGCTGCCTGGTGCTGAGGTCTTCGTCTTCCCAGGGTGGAGCTCCAAAATCTGGCTCCATCCTTATAAAAGAGGGCTCTGCGCCCTGCACCTTAATAATAAATACCGACTCTCCCCACACCACCCCCTCCCCGCTTTAGACATAGGCTCTGGCTCCACCTCCTAGTGTGACATCTGGTCTCCGCCTCCCCCGAAGAGATGCTATGGCTCCGCCCTTTCCGGGTAATAGGTAAGCCCCACCCCTAGAGCGTGACGCTGTCACTGTGACGTAACGTAAAGGTCTGCTTCCGGGGTGGAGCCAGGGAGGGTGGGCGTTTAGGCTGCGCCGACCCCTCAGCCCCCCTGCAGGTGACCCTATCCCCCGAAAATCCTCACCCGGGGCCCCAAATATCCCGGCCCTATGACCTCCAAGCCCTATCCACCTAAATGCCCCATGCCCCCGAGGTGACCGACCTCCCAATCCCTTAATGTCTAGTGCTTCCCAGATCTTCAGCCCTGTCCCGAGTCTTCCCAGGGCACCTGTCTCATATTACCCGAGAACAAGTCAGTCTTGTCCACAGAATGACAGAGAAGGGGACCTGGGGTTGGGGAATTCTTGATCCAATCATGCCGCTCCCCAGGAGACGTTCGGAACCCAGGACATGTCGGGATTGAGGAGATACGAGGTGGCGCTGGAGGCGGAGGAGGAGTGAGTGGAGGCGGGGTTCTGCGGAGGAGGACCCTAAGCCGCTCCGGGGTTGGGGGGTTGGGAGGGCGCGTGTTCTTTGGGGGCGGGAGAAGCGGGAGGGGTGGGGCCTCTTAGGGGCGTGGGCTATCGAGAACCGCCTCTAGGGGGCGTGGCGAAGCCTTCCAAGAGAAGGGCCAGGCGTCCAAGGGGCGGAGTCTGTGGGGTCAGCCCCGCTCCGCCCCGCCCGGCTCTACCTTCTCTTTGCAGGATCTACTGGGGCTGCTTCTACTTTTTTCCCTGGCTGCGCATGTGGCGAAGGGAGCGGAGGTGAGGGGGCTGCGATACCGCGGACCTGCCCGGGGAATGGGCGAAGCTCAGTCCGGGAGAACCGATCGGGGGGCAGCTGGGAGCCCCCGCCCCATCTCATGCCAGTATCGGGTCGCCCCACAGCTCGGCGCACCCTCGGGAGCAGAAGCTGGAGCCTCTGCGGGGCCTGATGAGCTGTCTGTCAAGCGGCCTGGGCACTGCTCCCCAGCGCTCTGGCCGCAGCCTCCCCCGCCGCACCCCTGCCGCCACTGCTCAGCCAGCCGGTGCATTAAAGATTTAAACCCGAGCCACCGTGCTGCCCTCCTGACTCTGCCGCCGCTGCCGCCATTCGGGCTGGGAGCTGCTCTCCACGCCGGCTGTTTCCTTACTGACAGGGCCTCTCTCCCTGAGAGTGCCCCTCCGTGTACAGGCTCCCATTACTCCTAAGGGTCCTTCATCAGAATCAACCTCCGCTTACTATCAATGACTGCCTTCCACCACCTAATCCCTCACCCCGCCACACACACACTCATCACTCTGAGTGTCCTGTATGGAGGGAACTGAATAATCCTGACCTGGTCCTCCTCCCAGCCTGATCCCCGCATCCCTAAATTCTCACAACCCCAGCTCTCTGCTGCCACCTTCCTCCTAAACAGGACTTTGCCAAGTGTCTGAAGAATCTTCTCCTGGGAGAGGATCTAAAATATTTTTCAAGTCCATAGTTGTAGGAAGTAGGCTGTGAGAGGAGGGAAAGATTCATAGAAGCTGTACTGTCAGCCTGCCATAGGGGAATGACTTAGAACTGTTGAAGGTCTTTCCTACAGTTAACACCCCAGCTACTGGCTCCTCCAGTCTGATCCCAAGTTTAAAGATAATTGACATCAGGGAATTCCCTGATGGTCCAGTGGTTAAGATTGTGTGCTCCTACCATAGGGAGCACAGGTTCCATCCCAGGTTGGGAAACTAAGATCCTGCATGCCAGTGTGGTACAGCCAATAAATAAATAAATGAAGTACAAAGATTCTTGGCATCAGTCCCCCACGTTACCTCCCTAGGAGAACCTAGTGGCCCCTGCTCCCTACCTTCCTTGTCTGTCTTGTCATCTAGTTGGCCTGAAATCCACTAGTTCCTAAAGCGATGAAGGGTCAGGGACTCCTAGGGGATCTGCTTTCAATTAGGGACTCGCCCCAGCATCAGGGAGGGCACCAAGAATTAAGCTAAAGAGAGAGCTCAGTTTCTGAGTGGGGCAGAGCTGGCTTTTAGCCTGGGGCCGACCCTGCCATAGCAGGCTATAGCTGACCCTGTCTTTGGAGAAGCCAGAGGGGAGAGATGGGTACATATCTGGAAGACTTGGTTTCTTCCTTCCAAGCCCTCTGGACTGACTGGTCTGGGAAAGACTACACGGTGTGTGACAGACAGCCAGCTGATGAAGATTTGTGACAAGATGAGGGTGCCTTAGTGGCTGCACCAAGCTCTGGGGCACAAGTCCAGACTGGAGGGTGGGTAAAAGACTGTAAGGCCTCTGGTATTAGAAATTCCAAGATGAGTGACCTCTGAGTTGTGGCCACCCTCAAGAATGGACGCAGGCTCTTGAGGCATTTCCTCACAATGTCTGCATCAAGAACCCTGACCAAAGTGGAGCACCCTGTCCAACCCTGGACCTAAACCTCAGAATCCTCAGGATACTCAGACTTCCTGAATATCCACAAAACAGACTCCAGGGAAGGACCTCTGAGCCTTAACCTGGACAGGAGCATAAGGAGAAGCTCAAGTCGTTCAGCCTGGGAGGGAATGAGTCCCTATCCTGGGAGCTGATGGTCCCTTCTGATTGGTGCAGCAGGAAGATGCCCAGGGAAGTGTGAGTCCCTGTCCCAAGAGTAGGCCTGCCCCATAGAGAGTAGGTAGCTGGTCACAGAGCACAAGGTTGCAGACGGCATCCTTGAAACAACCAGATAAGCGCTGGATTATTGAGTTATGACTCAGGTTACGTTTCACATAGAGAGCAGGACAGGAGGGTTGAAATCTCCAGACCGAGAGTGGGAAATTCTTCAAGGGGCCAAGGGCACTAAACTTAGCAGCTTGCCCCAACCCTTTGCTGGTCCCAGCTTCTTGGAAAGGACAGGAGGAGGAAGAGGAGGCATAGCTTTGCATTGGGGTGGAGGGATTAAGGGGAAGAGGAGGTAAGGGCTGGATACAGGATTAAAAGAGAAGGGACAGGAAGGAGATGGGAGCTTGGGGTTTCAGCAAGAGTACGGGATGCAGAGGGTGTAAGGGTTGGTTGTGTGTGTGTGTGGCGGTGTGGGGTGGGTGGGGGGCATCTTCCAGGCCAACAATAGAAACAGGAATTTGAATAGAATAAAGGAGAGATAATTGAGCTCTGGAATCTGATGTCTCAAAAAGTCAAGGACTGGAAGCCCCAGGCCCCTGCTGGTAGGAGGCTGGCATCTCTGGAACAGGACTTGGCAAAAACAGGAAGGTAAGATTTCTTGGGTCTTTTATCTGTTTGACAGCAGCAACCTGGCACAAAAGAACTTTGATCTTCCCGCATGTACGCTCTTATCTACCTCATCCTTCCTCTGTCTCATCTTCCTGGGAAAGCAACCCCCACCTAAGTTATCCCCAAGGCACCTCATTACCACCCAAAAGGGACTTCTCCCAGCTTCTCACTCTGAATGTGACTAGCCCAGGTGAGACGACGACTCAGCCAAAAGGTCTGCTTTTGGGACCCATTCCCATCAATGTCTGCTGATAAGACAAGCAGGCTAGGACAGAAAACAGGGAGGGGAAAAGGAAAGCAAGCTGATGCCAGCCTGCCCTGTGCTCCCACCCTACCCACAGTGCCCCCATCAGAATTTGGGTGTGCTAGTGTGATTGTGTGACGGGATGATTTGTGAAAAAAAAACTGTGTGGGAGTGCAACTTTGAGTATAACTGGGGCTATATGATTCTGTCCGGGGTTGTCTGACCATGTGAGGTTGATCCAGTGACTGAGGTGTGACTGTGAATGTGTAACTACAGGTATGAGTGTGAATGTCCTCATTGGATGCCACTGTGGATCCTCTGACCCCCTTACTGTACCATCAGCCCCCACGTGCATAACCCATCTCCCCAGCTTCTCTGCCCAGGACTTAGGAGCCCATGGAAAACGGCAGTCCTAGGCAAGGAGGGGTCTGTGGTAATTAGAGCCCAGGAATGTCACAAGATGAGCAATACATCTTCACCTGCGGCTGACTCACCTGGCGCCCCAGGTATAAAAGGCACCCAGATAAAAGGTAGGGAAGGAGGAGGAGAGGGAAGGAAGTATCCAGGCTGAGCATCATGCAGGGGCCCTCACCCCCCAGCAGCCTCCTGCTGCTCCTGTTGTTCCTGAGCCCAGACCCCGGAGGAGGTGAGTGAGTCGGGGTCCAGAAGGCCCGGGTTTGGGTGAATGGGATGGAGGGAGAGGGGCCCAGGAAGCCCAGCCTCCAGCCTTCTGATGGAGTTTGGGGTCAGAAGCCCTCTGAACACACGGTCCTTTTCCCCTAGCATTCCCCCTGACACTCAGCACTGCATGCTGTACTCAGCTCTACCGACAGCCACTCCCAAACAAGCTACTGAGGAGGGTAATCCGAGTGGAACTTCAGGAAGCTGACGGAGACTGTCACCTCCAAGCCTTCGTGTGAGCTTTGACTCTGCCCCTGATTTGTCCCTGACTATGACCTCAGTCCCAACCCCGGATGCTGATTTCAACCCTATCCCGATTGCTAATTCTGATGCCAACTCAGGTTTTCATCTGGCCTTTGCCTCTAACTCCTGGGTCTCACCCTCATCCCCCCAGTTATGACCGTAGCTTTGAACCTTTCCTTTCCCAGGCTTCACCTGTCTCAACGCAAGGTCTGCATCCACCCCCAGAACCGCAGCCTGATTCGGTGGATTGAGCGCCAAGGGAAGAGGCTCCAGGGAACTTAGCCCAACCAGAGTTTGAAGCTCATGGGGAAAATGGGCTGGGGCCCCCAGTAGCCAAAGTAATAAAGCAGCGATGCACACTAGTCTCTGACTGTGGTCTCCAAGTTTGATGCACTCTCCTGTGAGTCCTGAATCTGGAGCTGTGAGACATGTCAATAGACAGAACCTCCTCATTCTCTTTATTCACACCCTCACAACTCCCTCCAGGGGCAAAGCCAAGAGCATAAGACCCACACACACTCCCCAGGTACCTATATACATACATGCAGAGAACACATGTCCCCTGCCTCACATACACTTGGACACACACAGCCATACACATCTACACACATACTTCAGGTAGACCTCCAGCTCTGGGATGAAGTCAGAGGTCCAGGAAGCTTTCAAAAGGCAAGTTGGGAACACAGAGTCTCATAGAAATGGGCTCCAAACAGAACTTCCAGCTGAGAACCCGCCTCCATGGGGATCTGCTGTCCTGCCTGGGTTCCATCTGTCCATCCATCCACACCAGCATTGGATGGAATCAGCTGAAGGCCTCCAAGGTCCTCTACAGGTTTGGGACTCCTACAAGAAAGAGGAAAATCAAGGGAGATGGTAGGCCTAGATCTTGTCCCAGATTCCCTGAGAATGAGGGAGGGGACCCAGTTATGAGCCCAACACTCCAAGAATGAATAGGGCAGCCACTTTTGTGTAAGCCCCAACACCCTGGGGATGAGGAAGTGGATCTAGCTCTGGGCCCAGGCACATCAAGAATAGGGGAGGGGATCCAGATACCCCAAGAATAAAGATGGACATCCAGCTCTGAGCATAATACCCTGAAAATGAAGGAGTCCCATCTAGGAGCCCCAGCATCCTACAAGAGACAGAAGAGACCCAACTCTAAGCCCAGGGACTCAAGAATGAAAGGCCCATCTCTGAGTCCAGAAGTCATAAGAATGAGGAGAGCCACCTTTGATTCCCAAAACCGTTATGAGGATTAAGGCATGTGGCTCTTAATCCATACAGTCAAAATGAGGTCACACAGTTCCCAAGTCCAAACCTCCCAGATGTCACACTCACCTGGAAGCTTGTCCACTGAAATCATTGGGGCCAAGAGCCCAGATTTTTGGGGTCCATCCTTCTCAACTGGCCTCAACCTTAGCCTACAGCACAAAAAAGAAGTTGTCTCCCTAACAATGTGGGGCATCTCAGACTCTTCCAAAAAGGTTTTATTAGTGAAGGGTTAAGAGAGGAAAGAGTAGAATCATGAAATTGGGAGTGGAAGAGGGAGGAGGAATGGTTCCAGAATCAGATATGCTGGGATTGGGGTCATGAGGAGTAGGAATGGGTGTGGTCTGTGGGTATCAGAGCATCTGTGTGGGATCAGAGGCTAAGGGGCCAGTCACTTACCAGAGCCCCAGTGCCAGGGCCCCAGCCACCAGCCCCAGGAAAGAGAAGATTCCCAAAGATGCCAGCACGGCCACCTGTTCCAGGGGGTCTCTGTGGTCTGAGGCAGAGGGTCAGATGTCAGCCGCAAGAGCAAGCCTGCCTGACCAGACTCGGTGTCCCCTTTTCCCTGGGGCTTTGTCATTCTCTCCCACCTTTTGCCCATCTGCTCAAGCTCACCAAGTGGCTGTGGGTCGGGTAGAAGGGACGGCCTTGGGGGAGCAGGGCTGTCTGCCTGAGGTTCTTCCTCTGTCTGTGTATGTTGCTGGTCCCCGACTGATATCTCCTTCGGTAGGGGCTCTGGAGGGAGATGAGACCTGAGAACTGTCCACGATGGGTGGGGACAGAGGCCTGAGCCTGCCAGGTGCCAGGGAGGCCAGGGCCAGGGTTGGACCCTGCGGTGCCTAGGAGGCAGAGCTCGAAGGGGCAGAGCCAGCTTTCAGTAAGTAAGCAGGGGTAAAGGCTGAGTGAAAGTGAAAGTGAAGTCACTCAGTCGCGTCCGACTCTTTGTGACCCTGTGGACTGTAGCCCACCAGGCTCCTCCACCCATGGGATTCTCCAGGCAAGAATACTGGAGTGGGTTGCCATTTCCTTCTCCAGGGGATCTTCCCGACCCAGGGATCGAACCCAGGTCTCCCTGCATTGCAGGCATAGGCTTTAACCTCTGAGCCACCAGGGAAGCTGAGAGACAGGGTCAAAGCTAGGGCGGGGCTTAAGTTAGGGTAGGGCTGCAGGCAGCACAGCTGAAGCCTGGGGCCGCAAGTGCAATGTGGCCAGCTAATCACTGCAGATAGATAGGCTTGGCCTCTGCCCTTTCCTTAGGCTCTCTCACCGGTGCTTGGAGTCCCCCAGGCCTCGGGGCTCCAGGAGCTCCAGGTGCCAGCGTCCAGAAAGTCCCGGGCACTGACCCGCACTACGTGGGGCAGCCCAGCCACGGCATCGGTGATCACCTCCTCCAATCCAGCTGGCTCCACCTGGGAGTGCAGATAGTTCCCTGGCAGGTTATCCAGTTATAAGCACTCAGCCTTCCTGCCCTCCCACACCCCTCCAGCCCCAGTGTGCAAAAAGCACCCTTTCCTCCCAGTCCAGTCCCTGTCAGTCTGATGCAGCCTTCTGAGCCTCATATAGGGTGGCTGGTGGTGTTAGGTCTACAGCTAGCATTCACAAGACAAAAGGGCATAGTGGCTCCGCAGATAGGCTATGATTTCAGACTGACTGCCTGGATTCAGATCTTTGCTGTACCACTTACTGAGTCACCTTGGGCCTCTCTCTGTGCCTCAGTTTCTCCATTTGTAAAATAGAGGTGAAGTCACTCAGTCGTGTCCAACTCTTTGTGACCCCATGGACAGTAGCCTGCACCAGGCTCCTCCGTCCATGGGATTTTCTAGGCAAGAGTACTGGAGTGGGTTGCCATTTCCTTCTCCAGGGAATCTTCCCGACCCAGGGATTGAACCCCGGTCTCCTGCATTGCAGGCAGAAGCTTTACCATCTGAGCCACCAGGGAAGTCCTGGTCTACACCTAAAGGAGATAGTAAATGTGAAGCAAGGTGCTTGACAGACAGTAAATATTGGTTATTATCTGAGGCAGCTGCTCTCCGGGCCTGATGCTAGCCAATCTCTGCCACCTCCAGAGGTGGGAATTCACCTTTATTCACACATGAGTATATCAGTGTCTGTGCCTCTGGGTGAAAGGCCCTCCCTTTCCTAGAAAAGTTATTTTTAAAAAGTCACTGCTATCTACCCACAGATGGGCTGACATCAGTTATAGCCCTGGAGGGCGGAGGGAGGAGGCGCAGTTCCCGTGACAAGGCCTGGCCTAGGGAGAGTGCTCTGTAGGTGGGGAGCCCACGGGGCATCAGTGACCTCCCAGATCTGATCATGCAGAACACCAGCAACAGGAAACTAGAGACAGGACCCACAGCCCCAGGCCAGGGTGCACTCCAAGGCCTCACCGTAGACCAGGCTGGATGCTGTGCTGGACGGTATTGCAGCCGGAACTTGAGCAGGAAGTGGGGCTGGCGGGGCCAGGAGGCAGGGTACAACCAGGTAGCACGCAGGCGGCGAGGATAGCCAGGCACCGACTCTACCCGCAGCCCCTGGGGCGGGTCAGGGCGCACTGAGGGCAGGTGAAGGGGGAGGGGGGACACAAAGTCAGGGCACAAGAGAGGTGCTCATCCTTCCCCCATCGCCTCCTGAGGGAAGGCGGGTGTGTGCCTAAAAGTCCCAGAGGGGAGGCACTGCCAAGGAACTTGGGGAAATCTTAGGCTTGATCATCCCTTAGGCTCAGGATCTGTCATCCCTGTTATCTGAGGATGGATTTTTGAAATGTTTGTTGAGTGAGTTAAAGAGTGATCTGTTTTCCCTCCAAGGAAGATGAGTTGGCCTAAATTCCAGCCAGAGCCTTCGTGATCCCCTCCTACACACAGGTCAAGAGGAAGCCAGAGAGGGCTTTCCACTGGGCAGGGAGGATGCGAGATGGAGCTGCCTTCAGCACCGGGCCTGGAAGCAGAGAGGCAGCACTGGGGTCAGGCAGCCAGGGAAGGGGGAAGGTGGCAGTAACCTCTAGAAGCTGAAGTAACCCTGCCTCCTAGGGTTCTGATCTCTTTGGATTCTGCTGAAGTCTCCCTGGGGGCCATCTGTGTGCTGAAATGGACCTGTGTTGGGAGGGAACTGTGTGGGAGCTCAGCGGGAGGAGGGTTATGAATTACGAGGGTATCTATACTCTGGGGTCCAATCTGGGGTCTCTGCGGTAGGGATCTGGGGAGACCTCTAGGACTGGGTACTCACAGATGCTCTGCAAGCTCACATCCAGCAGGCGGGTGCTGGCCCCCAGGGGGTTCACCTCAGTCACATTGACCCGATACTGGCTCCAGAACTCTGCCCCGTGGACTATGCAGCGGGCCGCCCCAGGGGGGTCCTGTAAGCATGGCCAGGGCCCCGTGGATGGACTCATCCTAGGAGGAAGGATGTGGTCTTGAACTCTGGAAATGCTCGCTGTGGGATCCAGCTGGAGCCCCCAGCGTCCCCCTCACGTCCTACCTTTGGCCATCAGCTCCCGCCACAGTCTTCTTCCTGGCAGGGAAGAGGTCATCTGAGGTCAGGAAGGAAAGGAGAGTCCTCCCTCTCTCTCAGGCCTCCTTCAGTACCTCCCCACCTACTCCCACACCCACGTTTTGCTATACACCCAAACATATAGGCATACACAGCCGGTGCTGGACACACCTGTAGGAGGTGAGGTAGCGGGTGGGTAAACCGCTAACCTGGCTGGGACTCCAAGTGCAGGAGAAGTTCTCATAGTCAGCAGCCCGGCAGGAAACAACAGGGCGGGCCGGGGGGTCTAGAGGCAGAGGGCGCAGCTGCAGAGTGAGAAGCCCCCAGGCCCTCCCCATCCCAGAGGGCTTCCTCTGGGCCTGCAGTCCCTCAGGAGCCCCACTTCTCATCGCCCCCCCAGAACACTCCTCCCCAACTCACAGCCTAGCCGCAGGGTCACCATGCCCCCAAGCGCACCGTCCAGGGTCCGGCAGGTATAGGTGCCCTCGTCAGTGCTTTCTGCCCGGGCCAGGACCAGTTCCGGCCCTAGCCCAGAGGCAGGTCCCTGGAGCAGCCTTGTCTCCCCGTCCCGAAACCAGGACACCGGGGTCCTGAGGGTGAGACGAGATGATGATAGATGGAAGGAAGAGTCAAAGTATGAGTCAGACCACGCCATAGCTCTCCCCTGGCTTCTTGGTGTGCTTGTGGTAAAATTCAAACTCCATTTGCTGGCTTACAAAGCCCCTGGTGATCTAGCCCTCACCTTACTTTTCTTCATCACCTCGCTCTCTCCCCTTCCACCACTGGACTTCAGTTAGGTTATGCTTCTTTCAGTTCAAGACTATGGAGCTCAGGAATTCCCTAGTGGTCCAGTGGTTAGGACTCTGTGCTTCCACTGCTGAGGGCCCAGGTTCGATCCCTGGTCGGGAAACTAGGATTCTGCAAGCCAGAGCATGGCCAAAAATAAATGAAGTTTAAAAGTTTAAAACTGTGATTTTTTTTTTAAAGTATGGAACTCACTCCCACTTCAGGGCTTTGCACTAGCTGTTCTCTCTGTCAGGAATGCTGCTTATACCATAACCTTGACTTCCCTGGTGGCTCAGATGGTAAAGCGTCTGTCTACAATGCAGGAGACCCGGGTTCGAGCCCTGGGTTGGGAAGATCACCTGGAGAAGGTAAAATGGCAATCCGCTCCAGTACTATTGCCTGGAAAATCCCATGGACAGAGGAGCCTGGTAGGCTACAGTCTATGGGGTCGCAAAGAGTCGGACATGACTGAGCGACTTCACTTCCACTTTACTTTCAGAAATCAGCATCAGTATCACCTTCTCATGGATTCCCCTAATGGTCCAGTGTCTAAGACTCCACATTCCCCCAAGTTTGATCCCTTGTCGGGGAATTAGATCCCACATGCCACAACTAAGACCCAGTGCAACCAAATAAAATATATATATATCACCTCCTCAGAGAGGCCTTCCCTGATGACCAATAAAAAGCGATCATTCAGTTCTCCTCTTCCACATCACTCCCTTTTGATTTCCTGCCCTGCAGGCATTACTACCTGGCATCTTGCCTGGCTTGTGCACTGCTATATCCCAGGTCTAGCTAGAAGAGACCAGGCAATTAGCAGGCACTCAGTACATGTAGGTTGAAGGTTCAGTTGAATAAGGATGGTTTGAGGGTTAGGACAGAGAGGTGAAGGTTATAGATACAAGGGGCAAGGATGGGAGGGGTCTGAGGACTGGGCAAGGTCAAGAAAGCATCATGAGAGGGTTCCATCAACCCAACAGGCCAGCGGAGCACTTACCCAGCAGTCACTCCAGGGCAACACAGCGTCAGGGCCCTGCCAGGCTGCCCATACTGGACCCCTGTGGAAGGCACTTCTGAGCAGAGGCTCTTCCTTTCCCTCTCTCCCATCCTACCCCACACTTTGTGAGAGTGACAGGATAAGGGGTGGACTTTTAAGACCCGAGTGCATCATGTTATAATCTGGAGACAGAGCTCAAAGGGCAGGGTGGAGAGGGAATGTTGCCAGGTTGGATGTCAGCGGTTGGGAGGGTCACAGGGCAGGCCTGAGAAGGGGCCACAGTGCTGGTGGCATCACAAATCAGAGTTGGGGGTCATAGAGCAGGATTCTTCTCACCTGGGGGGCCCCAGGCCTGGGGGCAGGGAGAGGAGGCAGACACCAGGGCTGCAGCCACGGCCACCAGGACCCTGCTCAGCCCTGAGCAGCTGCTGCTCATCTGCGAGGAGAAAGGCAAGGTCAGCGATACCCCATGCCCAAGACGGGAGGCTAAAGCCTGCCTCCTCCTCTTCCAAACTGGGGCTTTCTAGGAGGAAAAGAGGATCCATGTGGGGTAAGGCTATCAGACATCACTGGAGGATCTGATGTAAGGTCCCCTTTCCACCATACACCTAGTGCTGTGTGTGAGTACACACACACACACACACACACACCCCATCACACACCATCATACCCTCCTTCTCAGCCATGGGCTTAGGGCCCAGAACAAAAGCCCGAGGCAACAGCCTCTGCCAGCACCGCCACCCCCCTTCCCCCCGCACCACCCTTGGCGCCCACCCCTGGCACCAAGTGCTGGCTCAGCCTCCATCACTCCCATTAACTCCTCCAATCCAGCTGTTGGGAATTTCATGTCCATCCCCACCTGGCCCAGGGACAGCCGCTGCCTCTGACTGACCTGTGGCCGCCCTTGTCACCCTGGGGCGGGGATTGTCAAGGGTGGGTCTGAGCCCACCCTGCTCCCCTGCCATGAGGCCTAGCCCTGCCCTTGCTGCCAAGCCTGGCCCCTTGCTCTGGCTATTTGGGCCGCTCCTCTGAGCCTGACTCTGGAATCTTGTTGGTCTTGAGCCTGGGAGGCTGGACAGGGCTAGGGTGCAGGCTGAGGCTGCAGAGTTAAGCAGATCCAGATGCCCGGGCTGCTGCCAGAGGCTGGGGTGGGCGAGGAGCCAGCAGATGGAGACAGGGTGGCGGGAGGGGAGAGGAGGCTGAGAGAAGCTAGGAGCCCGGGGGGAACAGGAGGCTGGGTGGGGGCCACGGGACCAGAGATGCAAGAGATCAGGACTGGGAGGCAGTGGGGGCTGGGCTAGGGCAGCAGGATCTCACAAAGGCTGAAAACATAACCAACTGTGTATGTGTCGGGGATTGGGGTGCTACAAGAGAGGGATTCAGGCTGGGAGAAAACAGGAGGAGGAAGGCAGTGGGGAGGTGGGAACTGGGGCAGGAGAAGGGGCAGACGGGGAGAGGGCCCCAGGCAAGGGCTCTAGAAGAGGGAGAGCCCAAATCACCCCCACCCACAGAACTGAGCAGGGACCTCTATGCGTCTCTGTGTCTGTCCGAGTGTGTCCAGTGGCTCACCCCAGCCCCCCAGCCACATTTACCCAGCTCAGCCCTGCCCTACCTCGTTGATCCCAGTGGCTGACCGTCCATGGCCTCCAGGACTTCCTCCCACCAGCTACAGTACCGTCTCAGCTCCACTCAGTTCTGCGACCCCAGAATCGTCCCCTCCTTCCCCTTCCCTGCCCCCGCCCCTCTGCGCCCCCGCAGCTCCGCAGGCCCCTAGCCAGGCCCCCTCCCCCTCCTCCCGCCTCCCCTCCCACCCCCTCTCACCCAAGGCCCTGGGAAGGGAAGAGGCCTCCCCCAAGTCTGGAAAGGAAGCCACAGGCACAGCCAGGCACAGCCAGAGAGAAAGGAAGGAGGGCTGCTCTGTCCCTGTCAGTGCGAGGTTCCCTGTGTTCTCACACAGCCAAACACAGGCTCACTCAAGGGGGGATTCCCTAGGCACCATCAACAAAGACACTCCCCTGAACACACGTGGACACAATCAAATGAAAAAGCAGACACACACTTGTGCTTCCACTCTTTTCATATTAACTTCCCAGCAAATATTTCCTTAGGGTACAGCCGGCTGTGTTTTAAGGGGAAGAGAGGCCCCATGTTGAGGGATATAAAGAAAAGCCAAAGAGTCCAGCTTCCTCCTCCCTGGACGTTCCAGCCATTTCTCACCTCCCCCTACCTCCCTCCTCTCCTCTTCAGGCCCCAGCACCAGGAAATGCCTTTGGTCCCTGGTGCCAGACTCACAAGACCCACACTTACCCTCAGACACACAATCTTAGATACAGCCACTCACAGTTACACCGACACACTGAGCCATGTACATTTACACATACCCAGACACGCACAAAGACACAGACATCGAAGTCTTCCTTGCACAGTCACACATACACTTAGCACTCTGCCCCTGGGATGGGGGTCACAGCACTCCCTGTGAGCAACTCCTCATCATGGTTTAAGCTTCTTCCAAGGGGCTCTTAGCAGACATCCCTGGAGAGACGAAACTGTGAAGAGACACAGAGTGTGAGCTCCAGGAAAAAAGGAATAGGGAGAGAAAAAGACATATAGAAAACTGAGTCAGCCAGGGAAACAGAAAATAAGGATCAAAGGGCCAGTGACAGGAGCACTAAAAGAAGGGGAAGCCAA